>NW_025942804.1:0-253308 GCF_000764305.2 Hyalella azteca | reverse complement strand
GTTCCAAACAGAGGGGAAAAAAATATAACGTGTTCAATTTGGCTAATTATCGTCAAGCCAGATAACTGCACAGTACATAAGATAATTTTTTTCTAACCAACGTTTCTGACGAATAGTTTTATTAAATTTGGAGGTATTAGCCTGTTTTTGAACGATAGAATTTCTGGTATATTTCTGGTATTTTGAGCTAGGCAATCTGGTATTCTCGCCAAGAAAAAACCTGGCAACACTGGTGCTCGCGTGTTGTCCGGCGATTCATTAAAATTCAACGACGCTTCCTGTAGCGAGCTTGCTCCTGGCTAAGGTAAAGTTTCTATCTGGTTTACATATTTTAGTAGAAGTATTATTTGATTTGATTATTAGTCAATTGCCCGGTATGCTCGGCTCAATTTTTTCTTTAGTAGGGCGCTACGGGTACGGGTTACTAGTAATATGACTGAATCTGAAGTTGTAACTTTGTGTGTGTATAGAATCTGTCTCTTATACACATCTAGATGTGTATAAGAGACAGGTTTATCATAGTCGCCTTTCACAAAATTCAAACGCTCACGCTTCCGAGGCGTCTATTCTGTACAGCACTTAAGTCTGAAAAACAATGATTGGTGATGGTTTTTGCCCAACGGAGCCTATTCCTAACACGGCATCAGGACATTTATATCGACGCTTCTGATGTCAGCTGGCGCGGTATTTTTATATTGTTCTCGGTGCGGTAGGTAACTTGGATGTTGCCGGTGATTGTCTACGAGGATGTCTATCCTCCTTTATTCAAGGTGTATTGTCATGACAGAAATGTAGGAAGCGATGGTTTCTTCTTAGCTGTTTTGGATAATTTATTCAGCACGAAGGAAATAAACATTTTCAAGCCTAACTGGGAGATCTTGTGGATCAGAGTGGAGCTGAAAAGCGGGGGAAGCATTCTAATAGGAAGAAGCTATTATCAACCTTCGGACTGTAATGTGGAAAGCCCAAATGAAATGATGGAGTTATCAAGACGTGTGTGTTTGACCTCCTTCGTTGTTTTGAAGGAAAGTCAATTTTGATGTTTGGGACATAGAGGAGTGGTGTGCTGAAATTGAAATGGTATCTTACCTGCGTCTCAATAAGACTCGTCAGTTCAGGGATAACATCGCTGACCTCGGCATGAAACAGATAATCGAGAAACCAACCAGTTGAGTCCATTCCCTTAATCCGGCGGTGACGAACCAATCCAACAAGTTCACTCGTAACTTACTTACGATTAAGCCTGGCCTTTATGACTACGAAGTTATCTGCACCCATCCTGCTCTAAGTTGCCCCCACAAACCAAATGGATGTATTTAAAGTGAGGCTCACTGGGCCTTCCTGCACAGATGTTCTAAAAACCTCGCCTTCCTCGCATTCTGTATTTCCCGATGCTCAGGTAATCTGATTTCTCTCAAGACGAGTCTTATTGATCTTTGAGTACAGTTCACTGTTCAAAACAGATTGGACACAGAAATAATGAACAGTGGATTGATGGGTTTATTTAGATACTACGCGGAGAGCTACTTCACCCCATACGAAAGGACGTCATTTATGTGTGGGATCCTTATACTGCAGAAGATATTGCCACATTTGAAAAAGTACAGCATAGATGAACACGATGCTTCTCGCATCGTTTCCGTCCGGCTTCCAGGGTAGAAAACATTATCCGAACTATGTGATGATCGCTGTTGCAAGCCAGGCAGATCCATGCAAGTCTTAAGATATTTAACAAAATCACCAAAAACCTAGGCGGATATGTGATGGCAAACGCCATCACATATTCGCCATCGCATGCTCCATTCAAAACGTCAGAAAGTCCCACCCCAGCAGTATGTTGTCCCCTTCAGCAGTAATGCCTGCGAACATGTCTCATCACCATCGTCTGACGTCTTTCCGGCAAGCGTTAGAATAGAATAGCAGTGTCGGCACTGAAGAAATAGGCCCATGGCCTGTTGCCGATTCTTGAATTTTTCGTGACTTGATTCGCAAGGGATCCGGCCTATGGAACCCGATCGTCCCATAACTGACGATTGATTGAGAATTTGAGATAGCTACTGGACTTATTGCCTGGTCCTGGTAAATGACCTCTTGTAAGAGTGTCTTCGTTTCGGCTGCTGCTATTTTATTTATCCCTTATTTTAGACTTTTTATCATATGTAGTCTTTTTTTGTTTCGTTATTTATTAGTTTTACACGATCACGAAGCTCACCAGTTTCTCTTTATTTTTAAAGTATTGGTTTAGTGTGTCGAGGCTGATGAATTTTATCATTTCCGTGCCTTTAGTGTGTGTGGCCTATTCTAAACAAAAACTTACTTTAAAAAGTGTTTTAGATTTATCAAACGATTAAGGATTGCTAGATTCTGCAAGCAACTAAAAAGAGAGAAAAAAAACAGACATTTCCCGGTCACAATGAATTTGGAAAGAGGGCGCACATTTGTCTGACGTCCGCGAGTCCGACCGTAAATTTGTCCAAGACGTTGACGAGTACTACTCCACCCCGAATGGCATTTATAGAATATACTTAGAAGTTTCTGGTAGTTTCATACTGAGAAGGAGATTTTTATTGAAGCTAAATTCGTTTGAATAAATAAACATATAACAAAGAATGTCTATGATTTCATGAATTAAGTTCAGAAATTCGAACAAAATTCTATTTATTGTTCTCAAAATATTGGAGCGGTACTTAACATTTTTCAATTGACAAAAAAATGTTAATTCTCACAAATGCGTTTTGAAATAGAACAATTGTGAAAAATTAGACTTCTGAAATTTGTATTCAAATTTTAGATGAAATGCATCTGGCAACATCGTGTCTTTCTAGGAGTGCTCGCTACTGTGGTCTTTACTCTTTCAGTTATATTTTATTTTATATCAATGTGTACAACAGTACAGTTACCATGAACGATTATATATTTCTTGGGACCTGATAGTTTTGAATTAAGAATCTTGAGCTGGGTTATAACTGTTATATATGAATAATTAAATATGATACTAAAATTTTTGTCTGAAACTATGTTTTCATTTGACTTTCAGTTAACCATTTGGATCATATTCACTGCCAGCTCTTGATGTAGGGAAACGTATACAAATTTTAGCTTACTTCAAGTTATTTCCTTGCAAGAAATATGTAAAGCTATCAATTCTCTTGTCTTATAAATTAAATGCCTGGATTTTCCCCAGTGTATCTCTGAACATATCAATAATAGCTCGTGTCAAACTCCACCGCTGGCAGATGGTATCTAGTATTGCCTTTTGGAAATGGCAGGTTTTGATAAATTTGTTTTTACGAAATGCAAACATTTTGGCCTCGTAATGATTTTTCATTGCTGCGGGTTTTTCAAAAACTGATAGCCTACTACCGTCACAAACTTCCTAGCTTTTTATATAAAGTTGGACATTGTCAAAATTTTGGCTTAAATGTTCTTCCAGACTTGACTGAGGTGCTATGTTTCTCAACTTTGACAAATGTTTGAATGGCCTTGGATTGTGAATTTTTTTATGAATATTTGAATAATTAAGTCTGTGCATTCAAAACTGCCCTGTTATGCCAGCATTTGTTATTGCTCCATGTGCTAAGTGTTGGCTAATGCTTTGTTCCTGTTGATTTAATGTCAGGTGTATTATATAGAAAATGAAGATTGAACATTTGCTTTATTGTAGTCTTATTTATTTCATATTGCCAATTTTTTTTAATAGAATCTAGCACAAAACGTTTCATTTTGCAATTTTGGATGCTGGCTGACATAAATGTTGAATGGAATGGGTATAAAATGAAGCATTATGTTTTGATTTTTCATGAAAAAAATTACACAGTTGGTAATTGAAGCTTGTTATTGTTTGCTTGATACAAAAATTTTCATATTTCTTTCCATGTTGTTAATTACTGTTAACTTGTGCTTGAGTGTCACTAAGACATTAATCATGAAAACAAGTGAAGGCATGCTTCTGGGCTTAGGTTGGACACTTTCAGTGCTGTCTTACGTTTCAATGGTTGCTTAATAATGTCTAAAAGACTTCATCAAATCAATGTACTTAGTTTTCAAAGCACCATGCATGTGATGGCTTAAAAGCTGAGATTCAGAAATGAGGTATATGATTTCCTATCAGTTTGAACATCAAAGTAATCTGAAGCTACACAATTGAAGCTGAAGGCTTTCTCCCTGTATATGTCTGAGTCAGCTCAGTGTTGTCAATCAATATACCCCACGCTAATTAAGCCGGCAGGTGTGCAAAAGCATGACTGTGTGCTACAGGTGGGCACAGAAAACTTCAGTGCTGTGTAGGTACAGCTCTCTGTGTTGTACCAAGAAGTGCTTGATACAAATAAACTTAATTTTATTAGATGTTCATTAACTTCTTTTTTCATGTGCTATCGATGGGTTAAGATTATTTTTCTTAGGACAAATTTAGATTGTGCATTTGATATGCATGATTATCATCGATTATATACACTTTCGGGACAGTTATTTTGTTTGATAATAGGATTTGAATTTAATTAAATTTGGCCTAATTCACCTTAGTGTTCAAAATGACAATTGTTTTGATTAATCTTTTGATTTGCAGGAAAAAGGAATCCATCGGAATGGCTCCAAGCGCATCCAAGAAGTCAAAGAAGCACATCGAGAGCATTAATGCTCGTCTTGCTTTGGTAATGAAGTCCGGCAAGTACAGACTGGGCTACCAACAGAGCCTGAAGGTGGTGCGATCTGGCAAGGCAAAGCTCGTCATCATTGCCGAGAATACCCCAGCTCTGAGGTTAGACTGCGAAACTACTTGATCACGGCTCTTGTTCTGGTTCCCTGATGCTGTCAAGGTTTTCATCTGCTTACCTAGCAGTTGGAAGCCATGTCAGTGTCAGGTGAGCTGCACTAGTGATGTGATCAAGTTGTGGAGTCTTGAAATGGCTCCACGCTTTGTATGGTCCTGCACCGAGTGGCAGTAAGCAAATGTAACTTAATCCTATAAGTAGCAGACTGAAGATGACGCAATACTTGCTTCTTAACTTGCTTTTCTCGCGTGCTTGTATTTTCAAAGTAGACGTTTGTCATTGTTTTTTTTAGCGGAGACTATTCATTTCGATTATTGTTGTGACCTTGTTGACAATGTTGAAGATTATGCGAGTATATTTACACTAATGTGTATATTTCCATATCTTGAGTGCATATTCCTTGACGCCTCAATTGATTCTGCCCGGACGCCACACCCGTGCTCTCTTCGAGTAATGCAGGTGCCAGTCTGAGAGCAGAGATCAAAAGCTCTCTAGGAACTAGTTGTGCACAAGTGCTTCTGGGCCCACGAGTGGCTAACACTATAGCAATTAAAAGCATATTGGATCATTTTTTTTGTTTTGATCATATTTTCAGTGGAGCCAGTATTCATTGTTGGTTATGATCTGAAAGTGTCAATAATTGCATTAGAATTGACGTCTGACGTTCAAGATTTGTACCAATGGCTTATATTTGAAATTTGTGGTATCTGTTCACTGAAGCGTTCACGGTATTTTTTTAATTTTAATGAAAGCATATCTCTGATAAGCTTGATTGAATAGAAATACTAAAGAGTTGGCAAGTTTATTGCATCTTCTGCTCAGACGCCACACCTACGCACTAAGAGTCGACAGGTTCCAGTCTGTAAGCGGAGAGAAATTGACGCTTTAGGAACCAGGTTCTATGAAAGTACTTGGGCCGAAGTTGCCAACAACAGTTCATTGAAAAAATTCGAGGTCTTGGCTCTAAGCTTAATTTAAAGCCGAGATGCGAATTACTGTAAACTACAGTGTACCATTATAAAACCTTAGTTTGGTGCTTTATGAATGTCGGGAAGTGTTATTTTTTAAGAGCTTTCGTTACAGATCTCGAGTGTTAGTTTTCCGCCTGTCAGTCTTCTAAAAGTCATAATTTAAAAGTTATGACGTCTCGTGGCAGGCTAGATAAAATGCCAATCAGGATACGTGATGCCTTGAGCATATGCGTGTTGTTGTTGGCTACATTTTTAGAGTTCTGGAGGAAATTATCTGGGCACGGTTCAGACATTGTCGAAGATTTGAGTAGTGAATTAGACTATGATTGAGCTATGACTAGATTCACGAAGCAGAATTAATCACTCTGGTTTACTGGCTCCTACTTGAAATTGTTGATTCAGCCAACCACATATGCCATATTTTGTGCTACCTGCACGGCCCGCAGCACCTACGACTGTGTAGAGTAGTAAAGTGCCAGTCTGAGACCAGAGGTTGAATTACGCTTCAATAATCGGCCACTCGGACTAGCTGGGTATAAGTTAGACAGTTTTGGCTATTGATTATTTAGAGATGTAGCTCTTGATTCTGTTGAACTTTTTTATCTCTTCTTTCATATTGTATCTTCCGTCTTTAATTTAGGTTCATTGTTCATAATCCTAATCTCTTGCTTATCGTTGTTCGAAGAGAATTATTTTTTTTATTTAAAAGCTAAGCAATTTCGCCCTGGGAGCATATCGAGGTTTTAAATAACTGCTCGTTGATAATTGACAGGCTTAGTTTTTAAAGTGGACTTTTCCTTCGCAGGAAGTCAGAGATTGAGTACTACGCAATGCTGGCCAAAACTGGAGTCCATCACTACAACGGCACCAACGTCGAGCTCGGCACTGCATGTGGCAAGTACTTCAGCGTGGGCACCTTAGTCATCACTGATCCCGGTGACTCTGATATCATCAGGACCATGCCTACTGGTGATCAACAGTAAATTTGATCCAAATGCAGAAGAGTTTTTTTTATTGAACCTGTTCGGTGATATTGGTGAAAAGCAAAGAAACTAGATGGGTAGCAAGATTTTTCGGTAGAAATCGTTGATGAAATTGTATGAGAGCTCTAATTGGCTACTAGCGGACCGTTTCATTAAGCGACAATAATTCTGAACCACTCTCGTTCACGAATAAGAATTAACAAGTCAGCTAGGTTCTTTCCACTAGCTCACTCTCGCAAATGTTTATTTAATCGAAATAGTTGACATCCCAAAAGCATAGGGCACCATTGCATTATACATACTTCTTGTGTGCCGGGTACTAGAATCACCTGTCAGGAATCGCTTCGTCATAGCATCGATTCGTATTCGGTGTATGTTTTGATTCTGGTTTCAGTGTGGCTGTGACTAACGTCGAACCAGGTTGCTGCCATCCGCAGCTCGGCTAGGAAAATTTCAATCTACTTGAATTGATTTTATGTGCTCTGGAACCTGAATTTTTTAGAGGTGGCTGGAAAACTGTAGATCGTTGGTTTGCTCGAGAGATGCTTGCTCCAACGCAGATCGAGAGGATCTAAAAATTCAATTCCTCCAAGTAATTTGAATTTGCCTGTCTGGTGTCACATCTTGAATATCTAATTTCGGGCTTTACTTCGCTTCGTAACAGCGGGAGTGCTCTGTTGACGCTGAGATTTGCTTGACCTGCCTCATGTTATTACATCTTGCTTCGCTTATAGTCAAAATGCCGTGGAAAAACTAGTTGAAAGAAATCGTCGCTGATCAAGAACCCTTGATTTTCTATTCCTTAACGTTGACTCGAATGATTGAATGGAGCGTTATTCGGAAAGAAGCAAACTGTCGCAACCGGTAGATCGGCTGACCAATCTTGACGGCCGTGGTCAGTCCGGTGAAGAATCTACCAGCAACAAGAAAGCAACTGGCGATCCGGTGGTTCCTGCAATTGATCACCGTGACACGGTGGAAAGCGACGACGGTATCTCTGAGGCTGAAGCCGGCTCAATATCAAGAGGCTCGTCGGCATGCAAAAATATAATCGGTGAGCGACTTGGGCATGTATGCTCTTTTTGTGTTCAACTCAAGTCAACAGTTACTGATTTCTGTTAAATGACTGCGATTTCTGAATTTGTTGCCTCTAAAAATTGCGATGGTTGGAAATCGTAACGCGTTGGTATTATATTAAATGCATGCAGTCGTTGGTCGAAAATCTAATTATTCTCTAGGGTTTCCGAATAAGTGTAATTTATTAAAAAGAGCAAGATCGTCTTGCCTGCTATTTTTAGATATATATATTTTTTACCACGCGTTCAGCATCAACGTGCCAATATTATAGAAACATGAACTTAGTAAATTGTATTCGTGATGTTATTTCTTCGTTTTTTTTCTGGTGAAGACGAAGCCGAGGAGTTGCTGGAAGAGGTTTGTTTTGTTACCATCAACGCCGGCAAGATCGCATCTGAGGAAGTGAGAGAGGTGTGAACCGTCTTTCTCTATTGGTTATTTATGTACTACATAGTGAAATACGTGCATCCTCTTCAACCACTATATGCGAATTAGCCCAGAAATTTAAACGTAATATCCATTATTACATCTACATTAGTTTCTTGCCTCAATGTTCTATAAATAAAGTATTACCCAGTATGGGAACGATTTTACCACTAGTTTGCATATTCTGGAAGGGTTTGGAGTTGCTCACCGCTCCGGAGGAGGATGCGAAGTTTGGCGGCGGTGATGTTGTAGCAGCAGTGCTGACGTTGGTCACCTTCAACATCGACCTGATATCTGATCTGCTGCTAGCGCGACATCTTAGCCAGGGAGATGATGTGGACCGCCGTTGGGCAGTGGCTACCTTCTGTATGACTGGTACTTTGAAGTGTGCAGTAGTGGTTCATTACCAACTCGAAGATTCTGGTTATAAAGAATCAAATGAATACTTTTTGCCTTTTGCGCCAAATTATTCTATGCTTTTGGGTGTTAACAGGTTATGCTTTTAATATTTTGAACTGTTATAGATAACTAGTTTTTGTATACGCTGTAGACGAATATTGATGTTGGGATTTTCTGTCTCCTTGAGGCTGTGTGCGATGTCTTGCGTTTCTTAAGTTTCACGAGAATTTCACATGTTGCAGTAGTTCCGCTGGTAGTGGTGAACGGATTCAGCCTCTATTGGTACTGGTTTGATTCCCACCCTCACACCAAGACGATCGTAGCCGCTCTCCCGTTGGAAAATGTCGATGAATGTGACAAACGTTTTGCGGCTGATGAAGATGCTTCAGATGCGACTTCAGAATCGCCTCCATCTGCTACCAGTAATAACGATCGTTATGAAAAAGAAAATAACATCTCTGTCGGAATGAACAAAAATGAACGAACAATCTCTCGAGATAATTCATTGGGCACTTTAAACGATCCTGCAGCGAACACAAGCGACGAGTTAAATTGTTTTAACAGAAACGCGAATATTGTAGCGAAAAGCCCTTCAAGTAGTTTGAAATCCCATGGAGCTTGCATAAAAAACGAGGAGGAAATTATTGATGCCAAGAACGAAATTAGTTTTCCTCATCAAAATCGAGTGAAGTTGACGATGGTTTGGTGTCTTCGGTTTTTATTTCATTTTACTATGCAAGCAAATTCTTTGCGGTACGTAGGATTCTCGTGCATTGCATAATCTCGATTTTTTTTAGCCAAAAACTATTGATGTTTGATGATTTGATAATGACGTTTGACACGTCGATAACCTAGCATCAATCATGGCATTTGATCCTTCTTTGTTATTATATGCATGATCATTGTTTATTGGGATAATGTTACTAATTGATGATTATACTGCCTTAAAGATATAAGGTTCTCAAACATTATTCGTTCAATTATGTCAGCGTCACATGTATTGCAGTCAGCTGGATTTACTCTACTACGGCACGCGCAGCGTAGCAACTGTTCGACAGAAGCACAATACGCACAACGCTCGAGCTTTTTTCAAGCCTAAATCCCTTGGTAAGAAAAAAGAAAAATTTTCTTTGTAATAAAATAATTTTTACATTCCTCGACAGGACTGAACAAAGGAACGACCTAAACGGAAGTCAAACCATCACTAGTAAAGCAAGTTTGTGCTAAGTGGTTCACCCTTTCGTAACGGCAATGTGTTCTACAACTTTTTATTCGTATTTTTCTACAGTATCATCATGAACTTGGACCGAATATTGCATCTCCGTAAAAAATAATTATATACATGTTAATGGGAAAAATTATATAATTGGGACTAGAAAATCCCGGTATTATATGGTTCCAACTGAGGTGACACAATTTGCGACATCACTGATTTTGATAAAAAACAACATTTTCGTAATATTTTTTGTTAGTGGTTGAATATTATCACAAACTTCCTTTGGCAAACGCGTGTAATAGCTTATATAATATCATATCCCAGAAAGAACAAATATTATTATTCCTTTATTAATTACGTTGAAAAATTACTCGACACATCGAAATAACAATTCTAAAGCCCGTCAAATTGCGCATCCACACGCGCTTCGTCCAGCACATATAATTTTCTTTGATAGCATCACGCGATGTCTCGAATAACAAATGTAGCGTTTCTATTTTTAAGTCATGAATTGGGTCGGATGTTTCGGAAACAAATGGATCTTTTTTATTGAACATTTGCTACGCACAACATATGTCAGAACACATGAATTTAGTATTCTTTCAAATTACCAAATACTACAGTACATATACTTGGAGTTCCTGTTTTAAATAGTTCCTTACCTAATTCGAGACTGTAATTTCAGCTATGGAAAATCGCTTCTACTTGAAGAATTTCTATGTTTATTTTATTTCAAATTCTTTTAATGATTAGTATGATTGAGAATTTTTCTCGGAATACATTTTTGTTGATTGAGTCCAATCAAAGCATTCGTGACGAAGAAGGGACATTGCGTGATTACCTGTTCCATGATTGCTGGCCTGACCCGACGTTATGGATTCGGTGCACGATATTGTTCTGGCATACTGATGTTCTTGAGAATAGCTTGGACACCGACTGCCCAAGAGACGATCGCAACCGTTCAGTGTGCATTAAATTGTTAAGGTACATGAATCTGCTTACGTGTAATTTTTTACGTGGCGAGTCAATATGTCTGTGTAGCGCAGTGGTTACATTTCATAGTACCAGGATTGCAGCAGAGGTGCGGGTTCGATCTCAGCTCTGTGCGTCAGTTTCTGGTCGGAATCGGCAGGGAGGCCGGGCGGTTAGGCAATGCAAATTTGGAGCAGTGAATTGCGAGTTCGAGACCGTAACAAGCTGTGAATGTTCTGCGATGTTAAGAATCGGCGACAGGCCTACGGCCTAATAAACGCTGAAACCGACATTGCATTGTATTATCATCTTCAACTTCAATTGTATTATCAATTTTAACTTTATTAATATTCGACTACGTTTGGTTTAATATTTACATATTATTCTAGATGGAGACCGATACGAGTCGAAACGGTCTGCAGCTTATTCCACTCGTCCGCCAGACGTTCGTGAAGGTTTTGAGGTTCCCGACTCGCTCGTAAAAGAAAAAAAGAGGTTAGAAACGATAACTGTTCCTCATTATAAGTATCTGTAAATGTGGTCTTAACTACTTTTATTACACAGTTACACGGAGATAATAAATTTCATACACCCAATGGTTTGAATTAGCTGTCATATATGTTTAGGAATGATATTTTATTCTCTTTTTCACCACGTTGAAATAATTTGTAAGAGTAAGCATTTTGTTTCCTTATAGCCAGTATAATAATTACGCAGGTTTCAGGAGCTCTGGTTGCACGCTGAGAGTGACGGTGCAGCGCTAGATCTGATCGGCGCGGTACTACAAGACGTTCCTCAAATAATCCTGCAGCTTTACTTGCTTGCGCTTTCGGTGCCTCTTCTGTCAGCGTCCGTCATGCAGTACAACAGATTCTTACAAGGATTCCGAATTGACTCTTGGCTCTTCGAGAAAATTTTCTCCGAAGTTATATCCACTAACTCGAGCAATCTCACTTCACTTATGGGCTATGATGTGGAATTTCACGTTGAAAATATTGTTGATGGTAATTTAGCTCTACCCGGTACTCAGTCCCAGCGTAATATCTATGAAGAAGCAGCCGGTAATTTTAATTACTCAGATTTAATGAGTTTGAATTACTCGTCCAGCGAATTTGCGAAAGCAGTTTTATTGAACAACTCAGAGGCATCTGTAGCGACGTTTGTTTTGAGGTTAACAGCACCCAAAGAACTCCTGCCAGATACTGAACAACATCTAGGTGAGTCTTCCGTTTATTTCATTAAAAATTTTCACCAGTGAGGATTTTCTTGCTTTTTAGTAACGAAACATTGCCTGCAATATAACGCAGAAAATACGTATTGTTATATCGTAATATGTCATTGCAATGTTTCGCATAAAATGTTAGTTTTCGAGGTCGTTTAAATTTTATTAATATAGTTCAATGGTCGACTACATTTTTGAGTTGTATTAAATGTTTGAACATTGTTATAAATTTTTATTTTCAGTTGCGCTGCAGTTACTTTGTCTGTGCGGCTCGCTGTGTGCCGTGTCGTGGTCAGCGACGTCGTGGGTGAGAGCCGTGAGGCTTGCCTCCCTCCGCCTCACCAGCCTCTCCCCCGCCTCACTTCTTATCCTCACGCTCGCTCACCTTACTGCCATCGTGCCACAGGTTTAATTTATCATGATTTCTTCATTCTTGATTTTCAAATTTGTCATCGTTGTAAAACGTTACCTGCTTATAACTGGAGGCAAGTCCTTTATTGTTGATTTATAAATCGCTAAGCCATTTATTGCACTGTGGTGTGATCGCTTTCAGGAACATTGTTTTAATTTATGCCTTGAATATGACCCATGAAATTCGATACAATTTGATAAAAGTTAATTTACTTTATAATATCAGAGTTTAGTTGACAAATCTTACTCAGGTGATGTGTTATGCGGCCCTGGCGACCACGTCACCGGAGCTGCTGCTGTTGGTATTGCTGCTGCTGTGGGCGCTTCACACGACCTGGATCCTGAGTCAGTTGGTTAAGTGGTCGCAGTCACGCAGACAACTGCTCGAGTGGTTCCCTCACGACATACGGACAGGTGATCAATTTATTCGCTCTTCATGTTAGGTTTCATGTACTTGTTCGCTCATTTAGGTTAACGAGCGAATGCTATTCCATTAATGTGGCCTTCCATTTTTTGTAAATATATTTTTCGAATTCTCTTCGTTTAATTTAGTTAGACTTCTTTTGTGACACACGGACAGCTGATATTTATCCGCGCAGTTGGGTTAACAATAGAATGAAGTCATATTGACTTGAGCATCCATTCTTTGTTTATGCTTCTTCAAATTCTGTTGATTTAGTTGAGTTACAGAGCTCCCCTTGTGTTAGTAATCAATTAATTGCGCAGGCTTGTGTCGACGTGCCGACGACGTGTGTCTGAGTGCTGCTCTGGCCCTAGTCTTCTTGCTGACATTCCTGGACGTCGCAGGCGACGAGTCTGGTGCGATGGCTGCAGCGCACGCGGCGCTGCGGCTTGCAGTTCAGCTCGCAGTAGCGTCTGCTTGGTGAGCTCAGATATAAGTAAAGAAGTTTTAAGCTTTGTGCAAATCGCTTATAAAATGAGGTTAAATATGGTAACACCCTGTAAGCATAAATAGTATCGTGCATATTATGCATGCATTAGAACTCAAGACGACAAGTTTATTCATTCTTTGTAATGTGCCAAATCGGCACCAATTCCCGGAATATTTTCATCAAGAATTTTTTTCTGTAACTACTAATTTTATCGATGAAGAACGCAACTTACACATATTTATTCAACTAAGTCTTGATGCCAAAATGTAATAAAGCAATGAATGCAATGTATGCAGGTACGTCTCGACAGGAGGTGTGCAGTGGGTGCAGCAGGGGCCGCTGTGGTTCGTGCTCACTGCAGGCGCTCTGCACGCCGCCCTCACAGCGGCCCACTACCACCTCACACGGTGGGCGCATGCGACCCACTTCCCTCCCAAGAAACGTAAAAGCTCATCTTTATAGCAATGAAAATCATGATAAAATGACCTTGACAACGTTAAATATACAATGTACAAACCAAAAGAAAGTTATGTGAAAAGCGAGTGTCATCTGACCCCGAGAGTCTTGTCCAGCTTTTAAAGAGAATAGTTAAAGTTTAAACAATTTGCTTGGAAATGCAAAAACATGCTTGAAGACATTATAATGTAAAAAAAATCATTGACCGCACTGAAAAAAAAATTCTGATACTTCTGATAAAGCGGCAGCAATGCAGCTCGCACTGAGCAATTGAAACTAGTCATTTAAGCGAACTTTGCACATTGAAGGCTTGTCCGCGCAATTGTTACAAATCAAATGATCTTGAAGTTGGAACAACTTGTTAAATAACTTTTGGCCACACTTCATATAGTATCGATAAATCTTATGTTGCAGAAACCTTGGACGACACGCGCTACGAGGACGAACTGAGAGGAGCAGGTGAAGAACAACCGCCCGAAACGAGTCGCACCGAAGTTGTTTGAAACTAGCACATTACGAGAGACAATTAGGAAACGCTTAGTAGCTCTTCTCCCAATACGGTAATATCATGAAAACATATTTTTTTGCGTTTCAAGCAGATCAAATCTGGAAGTATCATCCATGATTAAGCAAATTGAATTACATAATTATCTCGCATTATCTTGTCCATTGAAAATTTTAGAAATTGCAATATTGTGGATAAGGAACTAAATCATGTCTTGTAACGATATCAAAGTTGCAGAACCGTTGCCACGTCAATAAAGGGGGAATGAAACTAAAATTGGATTATTATTCCTATACTGGAAGAGAAATATAATCAATAACACAGTACATTACATCTCTTCAACGTCAACTTATAGAAGTACAAGAATACTGATAAACAGGAATGAAAACGTCAACTTATTGAATCGTCTGTCAGGAGTAAAAAACATGAAATGACGATCCGTTGCATTCGCATCCCGTTAACAAATGCCAGGTAACAGAAGTGAGCAATAACGGACTTGTACAATTTCTGTTGCTTTTGGTAATGGTTATAGTTACAGCGGAAGAAAGCGGTTCAATCATGGCTAATGCTGGACATTTTTCTTTGGGCAAATGTAATATTTTGCTCAGAAACTGAAGTTCAGCAATCGAAACTTAGACAATAGACAAAATCACAGGTTTCACGAAGCAAATCCAATAGCATACAAATGCTCCGCATCTACATGCCTGACTACTATGTTAGCACACTGCACAATGTACGGTGATTGTTTTCAGGATTTTATCACCTTGCAGTAGTAATAAATAGTTGTTTATCAACACAGTACGTTGATATACTTTGAAATTGCACGAAAAAAAGATTGCCTGTGTAACACAATGAACAGTTCCCGCATAATAATGCCCAAGCCAATTCGTTACCTTAGGGGATAAAATTCATCTCTTAAAAGTTAAAGAAGCCTTACGCTACAATGAAAGACTCTGGGTAATTCATCATAATTATAAAAACATTTAGTCCTTTTAAGTGATCACAAGAAACTCGTCGCAAGACATAACTCTGCACAACCCTACAAAAAACTGGAATCAATGAGCACAAAGGTTGATGTATCAAACGGCAGCAAGAAGTAGGACTTGCAGCTACGCGATTCATGAGAAGCGGAATCAACAGTTTTCTAGAAGTTATGAAATTGACGACGGTTTAATCACAGCAAGTGAAACACGAGAACAAATCAACGGCAAATTAATCGTGTTTGGTTCACAAACAAATTTTACATTCCAAAATGATCTTTCCACAATAAAGGCTTTCCAGGTGCATATCAACGTGGAATAACTGGAAACTTGGGGCGACATGATTTTAATACTGACAGATGATACCACTGGAGTTATTCAGTAACTGCGATGATTCTTACGACTCATCACCACTTGACAGTTGCTCATAGTCGTACATTTTTGAAGGAGAGTCACTCTCGGTATCAGCACTTGATTGCTTTACTAACTGAGCAAAAGTTCCTTGAGCTACGTTCATGCTAAAATCTCCTTCAGATGCGTGGATAGCTTTCGTTACTTTCCGTTTGCGAACATTTCGTTTCTTTTTTGTTGGCTCTGACGCATCTTCCATCGCACTATTTTCGGAAGAGGAAGGATCTGAGCTTGATATCGGGATATCAGATGAATTCGAGTCTGAAAATGAAGACGTTACATCAGAAGTGTCATCATTCCAGACATTGCTTTCAGTTTCGCCCGGGGAGTCACTACAAGATGCTACTGGTCATAAACGATATCTCCCAGTGATGGAAGAGATGCTGAAACGGCTTGTACTTTCATCAGCGCTGGAGTTGGATGCGAGGAAGCTGGAAATATTTATTTCAGAAGACGTGTCTGAGTCAACGTCCTCTCCCTCATCATTTCTTCTCAACGAGGGCGTGGATAATCCACGACCATGATTTACTGCTCTAAAATCATAAGGATTGTATGAGCCTTGCTTAGTTCGCAAAAGAGAGCAAGAAATGCGCGCGACGACTTCATATCTCACACATTCCATTGCCATTAGTTTAGAAAACTTACGAGGGATGCAGAGAATATCACATACACTCCTAGTCATTGCCATGTTGAGATGCCATTCTAGATTTCTGCAGGTGGCGCATAGTCTGCGCAATTCAAAACAACTTTGGCACGATATCACAGGTTCTGTTGCAGTGATAGCTTCTCCATTGACGATCATTCCGCTTCTGATGCCAACAGGGAAAACAATAGGCCCAACGAAGCGTAGAGCATAGCCATGCGTACGACGATACACAAGAGTCTTCGCGCTGACAAGACTTTTAAAAATGCGACGCATGCATAAAGACTGAAGGCTACCTCGATTGCCGAAAACGTGATACACGAGGTCACCACTCATTTCCCTTAGGTCTTCTTCCAGATAGCCAAACTGAGAAAGAGTGGCTATGTTCATGATTACTGGGAAGGCCGATCTAGTGCATCGTACAGGCAATTCTGCGAGAGGTCGAACCACAGCATCTAAGACATGTTCAATACTCGAGACGGCATCCAGTAAGTTAGGAGGATAAGTCACACTGTCATTTTTATTTTCTACGACAGTCCACTTCTTAACGTGGTCTTTCCAGTAAGAACTTTGAAGAAGAGGCATGATGAAAACGGGCTTCGGGCCTCGGAATGTCTGCTTGAAAGGCTTGTCCGCAGAAACTGCGCATTCAAATTCATCGTTCAGTCCTTTGATCAACAAAATTTTGGCTAACTGAACATGTCCCATAAAGATGCAACGCCAGACATACTCCGAGTGTCTCGCTTGCAAGTTTGAACGTCTCAGAATATTTTCCATTCGGGTTTTTTTGTTTTGGTCTACGCGCTGGTAAAGATCGAGGAACTTGTTCATTTGTTCGGTCAGGTTGACTGACAACTTGCCGGCCCGAGATAAAGCTTCGGCCAATTCAATATCACCACACCCCAACACGATGTCCAATACCATCAGGTCTTGGGCGATGGGCACATTTGACATAGTCATCATGTAGCAAACCACTTGGAATGCTTCAGATCTAAAACGCGAGTAGTCTTCTAGCGAGCATTTCATAACATGTCCGTTCAAATCATATGCACTGCGAACCAAATTTTCTCTAATATGTTCATCAATCCAGATTGAGGAGGAAAATGTAGTCTTGGTTAAATAGAATTCATTCAGAACAGTCGAGTTCTTTATTTCTTCAGCAGTGAGGGATAAGTCGAGATTTTCGCTAATCCACTTATAGCATTCATAACGCATCAACAGTTGCACAAAAGGAGCTTCAATGGATCGCAATTTCCGTTTATTGGAGGCTTCATTGACACGGTGATGACCGAATGAACCGAGTTCATCATTTTGATCAAACAGCTTTTTGAATTTCATCGGAGTAGGCTCTACTCCACATCTAAGTAGGGCCATAACAAGTTGAAGATGCAGTGTGTCAGTAGCAGTACAAGTCAGAAACAAGGGCCCTCCTCTAGTCATCTCTTTTTTAACTATGAGACTGAGCTGGGTTAGCGCGTTGATGTTAGATGCCTCATGCTCTGGCACATCTTTAAGCGCTGCAACTTTTATTTGAAGAAATTCGTTTAGACTACTCTCGTTGAAGTTTTCTCCATCGGTATCAGAACTTTCTTCTGTCGTTTTAGAACCAGAATTCAAGAAAACACACGGTTCTACAGCAGCTTCAGAATCCACAAGCGAGTCGATTGAGTTCACGCGCAAGTTGGGGTTTGTGAACTTAAGAAGAAACTGGATTTCTTTATCAAATTCGGCGCGAGTTAGAACCGCAGGAGTTTCTGAACTGACATGTCTTGAAGTACTTCCAGTATTCCACATTTCCTCTAAAGAAGCTCCATTTTGAGTCTCTAGATTAGTCCGATAATTTTCTGCAGCGTTAACAGGCGTTGCTAATCTTTCAGGAACCGCTCTTGCTTTTCCAGATTCTGTAGGATTCAATTTTGTTTCAGAAACCGAGTCAAAACACTCCAGTCTAACTACATTACTGGTTATTCTGTTTTTGTCTGGTTTCAAGGAACCAATAGATTTTTCACACTTTTGTAAGCGCACAGCAATTGGGGCTTGAGTTTCGACCTCATGAACTATGCTACAGTTTGCAACAGGGTAGCCTACAGGGCACTTGCATTCTAAGCATTCCGACTTCGTATCAAAGTTAAATTGGGGAATCAAATTTGGGTATCTTTCACGCGTTTCACGGCACTTTTCGAAAAACCTCATGCAAGTCTCTACAAGAGACAGAGGACGTGTTGTATTTTCTTCTGCAAAAACGGTTACATTTTCAGAATTCTCTTCAGTCCAAGCCCAAAAGCATTCAGGGTACACAAATTTCAAGATCCTCAAGACATCGGGGAACTTTTTCTTGCAAATGAGAAATTTCAACGGGTTTCTGTACATATCAACTTGTTCGTCATCCCCGTCGTCTCTAGGAGTTACGGGTACGTTGGTATTTGCCGTAGAACGATCCATTTCGAATCACGAGATCAAATTGCTTTAAAGAAAATCCAATACAAATGAAACTAATCCACTGCATATAAAGTATTGTCATAGAGAACAATTGAAATCTGACAAATCCTGAACCACGAAACCTGTGGAAGAAGCCAGTCACAATTTAAAGCAAAGAATATCAGGGTATTACGCTTGTTTCATGGTTACATGATTAACCGATCACACTTAAATTGTTTTGATTTAGAGGGGAAAGAAAAGCTCTTGAAAAGCTACAAATGCTGCGGTGAGTTTGTATGCTAATGCTTTGTAGTTGTATTCATCCAACTTGAGCAAAATACTAGCAAGTGCAACTTTTTTTTTGTTATACTCGGTTATTAATAACACATGCATAATGCGTATACCTATCCTATATTAAATTTCGATGAGAAGATTTAGAAATAATATAACAAATGGACGGAGTATGTCAATAATAATTTCTACAGCACATACAACAAAGGACTCGGGAACCCGAGGAGCGTCCAACTCCCCTGCTGTGAAGTAACTTCCAGCCCCTGAGGTATTCAAAACTCATTCATACTTTCTATGATCACAATTGTCTACATGAATTATGCATGCAATATATATGCATAATACTGATAATACATAGAATTATACATAGCGTCGCTATGCCCTGTATTGAACGATTCCCCCCAAAAGTTGATTCAGGGATAAAAATATAGCAGGACTCTACTAACTGCCGGTAGTGCCCGGTACTACCAAAAGAAGGAATGAATCATCAACAGGCATATATTTTAGTGTTTATTTAACTTTCATAGATAGTGAGTAGTGTAGATGTCAATATAATAACATTCTGAGAGTGAATCGTGGCACAAAAAGGTAATTATTAAACATATTTGCAGCGAATGGCAACAAAAAGGCGGCGACGTGGTAAACATTTTGGTGAGTTGCGTTCTGGTAATGTAAAACGTAGATATTTTATTGCTTTGTTATTAACAATAGTCGGCAAGAACGGATACGATATTATACATTCAGTTGGAACAATATTAAAAACAAGAAAAACTCCCAGCCACAAGTTTCAGGGTTGATTTGCGTAGGGAAAACCTGATGACGTCATAATTTTAGATGACGAAAATATCTATAACGTAAAAAAACAACAACAACAACAACAAAAATATAAAAAAATAATACCTGACCCGTTTGAACTTACGGAAGATAATTGTATTGAAATGGAGGATTTTACTTCAAAATCTAAATAATTATCAATCACAGCACATAAACATTGAACATAGAACAGAATAGAAGTGCAATATAAAATGGAAAATACGTCTCGCTGATGGAAGCCGCATTGGCATAATAATGATGATACAGCTTTGTTGACGCACTGACGCCATCATAAGATACAAGTTGTCGGTATGCAACAGGAACAATTGCCGACTTCATTAACTCGTAATAATAATAATGATCAGATAATTCGTGTACTTATATATCGAGTAACACGAACACGCACAAGAACCGTAGCAACAGGGCTACACGAACACTACGACTCACGCACACGAATGCTACTCGTAAAGAGAACAGTGACTTGACCCTCATATCGTATTTCTTCAATAAGAAATACCAAGGTGAAAAATAAAGATAATAAATATACGAATGTTGGAAAGAGGCTTGAATAGAATCAACAAATTCTAAAAATTAACTTATTATAATTGAAATAAATATTATATAATATAAAGTTTAATAGAGCAGGTCTGAAAATAAAATATATAACAAGAAAAGCTTTGATAGCAAATCAGCACAACTGTTCTCATCAATAACAAAATTAGACGAGACACTCATTAATATGTCATTTCTATTAGCAGACTAATAAGAGAAACATAATTATAATTTCTTCAATACTGTAAAGTAGAGAATTATCACAGAAATTGTACAATTCAGTTCAAACAAATAAGATAACCACCACCTGGTGACACACAGTACGGCTATAGGCACTATGATAACATAAACATATTTATTGCCTTCTTTGCAGAGCTTAGCTAAGAAATTCATGAAATATATACGAGATTTTACACGAAAATGGAACCAAATTCATATAAAATGAATTACCCAGCCGAATATTGGATTGTACAATTGCTTGCATAATAAATAATAGGATCATGAAATTATTATCCTAAAAAAAAATTTCCCGAACAAAATGTAGATAAGTCAGAGTGAAGAAACCGAAAGCTATACTCAGCGAAATGAGTATGACTGTCCAAATATCGATGCACTTAGGCTATTGTGTGGGTTACCCTGACCTTATTTAACCCAGCAGAAGGCGCATCGGTGCTACGTCCGCTATGAGAAAGTCTCATTATTGGGACAAAATGATGCAGTCGTTTTCCTGAGCGTATGCCTCACGTGAGGGACTGCTTGCATAGCACGGACACGGTGATACAGCCAACAAAATGTGTGATCAGAGTTAGTTTAGTCGCCGCAATTACTGGCGCTATAGATAACCTAGAAAAAAGGCAAGTTCCTGCAAAACATGAATTACAAACTCCCAAAATGAGCAAAAAAAAAAAAAATAATAATAAATAAAATACTAAAAATGAGCTGCTTTGCGCGACTATCCATCCTTGATATCGGTATCTCATAGGGAGACCAGCTACTTTGTTATTGTATCAGTAAATAGAGGTAAAATGCGACTAGAACTATTTCAACTAGATGATGAACACTAAAGTTTGAACGGCGAGCCAAAATAACAAGGCTCGTGGGAACATTCACAACACGTAATGAAACAACAAGATCATGCAATTAAGACAATTTCCCCTTCCTAAATGAAGGCAGCAAGCTATCACTATGGTTGAGACCATGTCGTTACTCAGACTAGATTACAGACAGAAACACTGCCACTTGGACTAGATTACAGACAAAAAGTGACTACTTAAATAAAGTCTTAACGACTAGTATACCTCAACACTCCTATGTCGAAAGATCGCTGTTACATCGTCTAAAAGGTATCTTTAATTCAAGCTTTACTACAGTTTAGTCAATTAATAAATCATTTCGAAATTCTCCGCCTAAAATGGAATCCAATTTTATTTAGTCATTATTGCAGAATGGAAAATAGCTGCAATGTCAACGTTTAAATTTTTTATTTATGCTTACACGGTATCGGGCAATTTTAAAACGTCAAGCTGTCAACTGAAGTGTTAAGGAATATATGTAATAAAGACGAATTAGGGACCAAAATAAATGTCACGTTTTTCTGTTCCCTATATAGTAATAAAAACAGAGTATAGATATTTTATGCATCTTGCAATTGGTAACATAAAACTAACATTGACATGGCAATGCGGCAAAATTTCATTTTTTTTGTGCGGCTTTATCGATAACTTCTAAATAAGGATGATTTCTCGAGAACAATTAACAGGATTGCATTCATGAACACGCCTAAAACAATGGAATGATAAGACCATCACAACAAATACACTATTAAACTAAAAACTTAAAAGCAAAGAAAACTCCACAAAAATTCATAATATCTTTAAAGAAAACGTTTGTGAGTTCAGCTCCATCGTCAGTTCGAAAATTCTAGAAGACAGATGAAACAGTAATTAGTACAAGTCAAGATTACATCAAAAAACCTAAGCTGCAAAACCAACCTATCTACAATTTCAAGCGGGTAAGAGCTATAAGCTAAATTCAAACTAGGCCTCTATTTAAAAATATACAAAGATTCTAAAACGCGCAAATCAGAAACACCGGAACTGGAAGCTAAAACTTTGAAGTCACTGTCAGAAACTGGAACATCACACTGCTCGGCGTGAGCCCGCACAGCCGAATGAGGTGGGCGCGACAATAAGTTACCAGTTCTGTAACTCCTGCCCCTATGTTCTGCGACCCTAGAATAAAGATTGCGAGACGTCATCCCGACGTACGCAGATGCAAATCGTGCACAACTATATTTATAAACTAGGGACTCTCGCATATGCATAGGGAGAGTATCTTTGTACCTAAAAAAAGAACCGATTTAAAATGGTTGACCAATATAAGACGAAGATTAACATTTGTGAAAAACAGAAAACAAAAGTTTTAGCTCCCTTGACATAGTTTCGGATGCAGGGCCGAAATATGGAAAATTCTTTAAAGATATTATGAATTTTTGTGGAGTTTTCTTTGCTTTTATATTTTTAGTGAATTTGCGATTCTAGCAAACGAGTGACATTATTACTTATTATTAAACTAATAGTAATACACAGAGTGTGGAGTGTAACAAGTGCACACATAATCAACTTCTAAACGTGACACACTGAACAACTAAAATAGTCGAATCCTCACTTAACATAAATAAAGTTAATTGAGACTGTTTGTAACAAACAATGATTAATCATCAACAATTACCAGACTTAGGTGGTACAAAATCTACAGGCATCTCCTATGATAAGCGATTTAAAAATATCAGGAAAGAAAGGAAGGGAGGAAAATTCTATGATAAAAAAAGGCAAACTCGCCACTTAATAACGTATATAAAATGTTCGTACATTAAAGCAGTTACATTTTTAGAATTCGTATAGGTCTGAATTGATCATAATTGGCAATAAAAACATTGAAGAATTATAATATATTTCTTTCAACTGTGCAAAGAAACCATTAACATTATTTTTCGTGAAAAATTGCTGTGTTTATCAAGAAGCACAATCTTTTTGCTCCTTGAAGCACAAAAATAATAATTATTTTATTTAAATAATAATTATTATTTTTAATAATTATCAATTATTACCCTTGAAGGCAATAATTGAAGCACAATTATTACCTAAATTGCGTACCTACAGCTGCTGTCATTTGAACAAACATGCATCATAAAGTGACAACACATTATTGCAGCTCTGTCGCTTAACGACAATAAAAAGTGACCCGAAATGAACATTGAACTTGTATAATAGACAAAAATTCGTTTATGTTCAAAAGGCTTATTAAAATTGCATAGGAATGTTAAAGTAATTCATAAAACTAATGCAAAACTTTTAGGCTGAACATGGAATTTTGTTGTTGCCGATACAAAGTCGCTATATTGTTCAATATTCTTGATAAACCTTCGAAGGAAAACGTACTTAAGAACCGTATCATTTCAGGGCATAAATTAATATTCATTCTGTCATTAATGGGTTAAGAACCGTATCATTTCAGGGCATAAATTAATATTCATTCAGGTAAATGAGCTTGTTTTAGTCGATACTCCCACATGGAAAAAATCACGACACTGAACGTGATACGCAGGTTTCTCAACAAGCAACACTTCAACACAAGTGCACTTCATGACTGACTCAGACAAACGTTTGTGGAATCATTTTTGCAAGAGTAAGGCCAAAGCAGCGTTCCAGGTAAAAATGCCTTCATTTCGCAGTAAAAATTACCATAGAAAACATGGCCCGCCGAAATAAGAAGAAATATGGAAGACTTTAGAGCTTTAGGTAGATTAAAGGCTTCACTTCCTCGTGTTATTAAAAGACATTGGGTATGTACCGTAATTAAAACATATGACGCTTTGATAATGATGTCTGCAAGTTGTTTTTAATGGTTGCATCTGAAATTGGTATCTTCTAATTAAAATTTGTATTTATTCATTCAAAAGTATTTATTTGCAGCCCTCACAATTATATTTTCAAAATACTAATAAATTATTGAGTTAATGGAAGCAATTACAATAAAAATGTCTTTTATTATACTATTGCCAACAAATGACTAGTATTTCATCAGAGTAATCACCACCAATTTAATTTGCTATAAAATTTGCACGTTAATTTCAACAGAAGAATAAAACTCATTTTTTTCAGTGTCAAGCATATAGCAACAATGTAAAGAACGCCAATGTTTCTTCGCAAGGCAGAATTTTTAAGGAAAGGAAGCATGGCTTCGAATTTACATAATGATGAGGAATTTTTTAAGCTCACAAAATGCAATCGATTCACCTGCCACCGTAGCTTCCAGAAGGCGGCATGGAATAATATGAGCTGCCATCACTGGTATTAGGCATCCGTAATCCACTCTCATTCATGAACTGCTGGATGAGATCACCACTGCTGCTCATAAAGTGACCCTGGGAAATGCTATCACCCTCGCGTAAATTCGCCATTGGCCCCAAGTACCCAGCAATGGGCACAGAAAAGTTGCCCTGTTGCAAGCCAGGCGCAAAAAAATTGTTAGATAGCATGGAGGAACCATCAGAAGAAATGCCACTAAAGCCGTTCATTGACACGTCAGGATTCCCCGTTCCAATGCTGGCACTAGCCATGGACAGAGAACTGCTCATATTTAATCCAGGATTATTCACAGACATAGAGACAGAACTCGTGCTCAGCCGAGAGTTATTGATACCGAAACCAGGGTTCACAGCTAGATCATTATTTTTCATAACATTAACAAAATGGTTTGTGCGAGAATCAGTGCCCCCCGCAGAAAAAGTTGTTTGGGTACAAGATGCGCCAGTGCTAGTAAACGGTACATTAAAGCCTGACATTGTGAGTACAGATGGCGAGGATTCATCCACTTGCTTGGAACTGGGATATTCTGCACCATTATTTGCTGAATATACGGATTTAATATCCATTGCTTCTTCACGGTCGCGATTAGCAACCATTGATGAGTAAGTAATACCTGTGCCAGGAATATAAGAATTGTTATTGCCATTTGCTCCTGAGGAATCTGTCGACGTTAGACTCAAAAACCTGATACTAGGTGCAGAGCTGAGACTTGTCGAGACAAGTGTAGGTTTATCAATGGTACTCCAGCCAAGCACTGAAGTTGCCTCAGTGCTCGCTGTAGACCTAGAATCAAATCTGGAACCTGTAGAAACTCCAATTGTCTTGTTGCCTGACGCATAACGCAACGAGGTTTCAGGATGAGACACAGCCAGGGTATTGCTCATTGAAATACTGGTGCCATCAGTTGTATTGAAACGATACGGCGACAGCGAGGCAGCAATGGTGGCCGAAATGCTAGTTGAAGACCCAGTTCCAGACAAACTTGAAGCAGAGATTACATTTCGATGGCCTGGAGTCTGCCCGCATTCCGTAATATTAGAAGTTCCAGATAGATTGGAGTCAACATCAGAATGTTGATTGAAGTTTGAGTGACCAGGAGAGAGACCAGTCAGGTTCGAATAATTCTTAGAGGGATGAGACCTGGTAGGTGAACCTTCAGTAGTTGTAGTAGTTCGAGAGCCTGTAGTAGTTTGAGAGCCTGCAGTTTCTGGAGCTTTAACTGGCATAGTATTTGTGCCACTAACAACAGAAAATGCACTGTCGCCATGCATTTTTGGGGCTATGTTAATTCCAGGACCTGATGAAGCAATGCCAGCCAGATGGGATAGTGATGTGGCATTACAGCTCATTGGGAGGGAAGAAACTGACGGACCACTTTCAATAAGATTTGTCGCACTCAAACCATCAGTCATGAGGACGGGAGAGACTGTAAGACCACTGAAAGATGGCACACCAACACCAAGCCCAGAGATGGTAGTACTCACGGTAGTAGTGGTGGACGTCACTGTACTTACAACTGCTGAAGTAGAGCACGTCTGAAGGTGTGGATACAGCACAGTCAGCAGAAAATGGGCAACGTCATAGTTGCTCCAATAGGAGGTGTGTGAAGTGAGGGCGCTTAGGTAGCTGCTCTCCATGCTGCCTTCGCGTAGGACATGGTCGATTCGTTGTCCTTGTGACAACTGACAGCTCTCAGATGATGCCATTGCAGACGCGTTGAAATGTACAGTCTCTGAAACACTGCCACTCGGTGGTGCCGTAGAAGAGCTTCCTTGCTCGTTAGATTTCTTGTTGCCTTTCATCAGACCCCACAAATTCCAGCTGCTTGAGCCCCCTGGAAAATTCAAATGAATTAGTTACACACCAAATAGGGAACAAGCAACGTAATTTGATTCACGATTGACTTTTAAAGGTTCATACTTGAAAAAAATCCTTACATAGGCTTTTTTTTTCAGGCGTGTTTTACCATAAAACTTATCATAAATTGAGGTAATGGGAACGTTTCCGAACGTAAAAAAATTCCATGAAAGCACTTCAGTGTAGCTGAAAAGACATTGTTCTATATGAACTTGAATAATGTAATCAAGAGTTTAATTGGGATATTATATGTAAGGATCAATTGATTAAGATTTTTCCGATTACAAATAATTGCATCAGACGCCAGCAGTCCCAGCACTAATATTTTTACGGACAACACTAATAATAAGTAGTGTAAATGTTACTGCAGCTAATATCAAGAAAACTTGTATGGAACACCTTTGACGGGCGTAGTGGGCTGCGACGAGCTAGGGGTGCTCGACACGTCTTTAGTGTCAGAGCTTCCGTCCTTGGATGAGGCGGCAGAGGCTGCAGGCTCCAGAGGCATTTGACTGTAAGGCAGCTTGTCTGCTGCGCTGTGGCAGTGCAGTGTCACTGGAGCCACGCTTGCAAACGCTGGCACAATC
This sequence comes from Hyalella azteca, assembly GCF_000764305.2. Taxonomy (NCBI): domain Eukaryota; kingdom Metazoa; phylum Arthropoda; class Malacostraca; order Amphipoda; family Hyalellidae; genus Hyalella; species Hyalella azteca. Next base: position 226,083 of record NW_025942804.1, on the reverse strand, counting down.
AACGGCTCAAGTCTGCAAAACGTTAATGAATTACACGTAACTATAAAAGTTCACGCTCATAAAAAATACACCAAGGTGGAAAATAATGATTACAACATTACAAAATGATTTTGATATAATGTAAAAAAGCAAGTCCTTGTGTTTACCAGCGGGACTTGCTCACAGGTCTAGATGTGGCTAAGGTATTCATATCCGAATGTATAAATTGAATTATTTTATCGGTAGGAAAAGCATCCACTTGACACACAAATGTAATGCTCAAGTAGTATGCAACATAAAGAAAGAAAATGAATATCAATGTGACAACGGGAACGATTCAAGCAATTGCTCCCAAATATTCCAAAAAAGAAAATAAACCTGTAAGCAACAGGATCGGAAGGATGGAATATGTTGAGGATCCTCTTGAAGCAATCTCTGCCGAGCAGGGGCGGAGCACCGGTGTCCTTGCGCCAGCGCAGGGCAAGAAACACTGCCAGTGGTGAACCCAGGCAGAAAAAGTTCTCTATCTGTATGGTGATAACAATTAACATTTAAACCTTCTACGTAACTACAAAATTCAAGCGAGAATACGTGAACACTAGATTTGTTCCAATTAAATCATGACAAGTCATCCAGATAAGCAAGTTGTTAGATTATAGCTGGTTATTGCCAAAGACGGTACAGAAGAATGTAAAGGTTTTTAAATATTTTAAATAGACCAATATTTAGAGAGAAACATGAAGAAAAAGGGATTGAAACCTAAGAATTTTATTCAATACATTTTCACAGCAAAACTTCTTCAAAATTATTAATTGTTAGCAATATAAGTAGTATTGACAGAAAAGAGTCAAGTATGGAATGCATAGATGAGCAGAACATGAATGATCCAAAGATGAAAAAAAGAGTAAATAGGTACGTAGTACGGTACTTAAACTTGAGTAATAGAACCTTGAAGTTGAGGTTTGGTTGTTGTGAGTGTCGGAGCTGTTGATGTAGGAGCTGCTGGACTGCAGACTGCATTTGCACGCCGTTGCTGCTGTCTGTGCTGCGCTGTTGCTGCGAGAGTAGCACTCCGTTCTGCACAGGTTAGTGTCAAGACATTTTCAACACAGATGAAGACAACTAACATTAAGAAGTAAAGAACGTCAACAAATAAGAGCTTAAGATTGTTCTGATGCAGTAAATATGGATTACAGGCATTTCTGCACACACATAAAAGAAAACTAAAGTTAAAAAAAACATCAATATCTGAAAATTACACAATCCTTTAACTAGTTTTAATACACATAACTAATAATTGATAGTCAATTGAGCTAACCATTGCCTGGAGGAAGTTTGTGGAGAGCTGGGGTGTAGGCGACCAGCCCGTAACTATGTCATACGTGATGACGCAGCCAAGAGAGTGAGAGACAACCGACACCTTGCCACCGTTTGCTTCAAAGTAAGGGTTGCGCTCAGTGAAGAGCGAGTACAATCGGTTCAGCTCAGATGACAACACGGTAACAATCTGAACAATGGGGAACATAAGGTTAATATCTGCTGGGACAATATGGCAACAATCTGAGCCATGGGGAACACAAAGTTAATATCTTAGTCAGGTTTAGTAGGTGCCGGAGCAATAGGTTCTCACTGTCGCTCAAGAATAAAACATGACAAGGGAATCAAACTACCTTTGCTGGAAGAGAATAATTATTAGCTTTTAGCTTATATTTGGTCAAAATTGAGGATTACCTCAAGTAATAGTACAAAATTCCGATGAACCTCATATGAATCAATTCCTTACCATGTATTTAAAACCATAAAGTAAACATATAGCATTCTTACACTTTCTAAAACCTAACCCTGAACTGATTTAGTTGCCATTGAAGACCAAATAACCCAGTTACTGAAATGTAAGAAGCAATAGTAGCATAAACTTACCTCTTCTCTGTACTGAGGGCTATTGTAGTACATTATGTCCATGAATGAAGCATTGAGCATCTGCCTGATATTTATGATCTTGTGGGGAGTGATGGAGTCAATAAGGCCATTGTCCAAAGTCAGTTGAGAGCGCCACTCGACAGGGAAGAACTCCACTGTAGTCTGCTGGTCAAGAATCTCACTGCCAGCCTGGGCATTTGTCTGTTCCTTCAGGTAGCGCAACTTGAGGGTGTTCACGTTGTCTCGAAGGCTGAGTGGAAGACAAGCTCATTGGTAAACAACAATCACTCAATTTAAAACTAAATTTAACTTAAGGAAAATAAATTAGAAATTGGACTTTCTACTGATTTTCTAAACCTAATTCAAAGTTTTGATGTATCTATATATACCTATATTGGTATAGTTCGGCAGAAGATGTTTTTTTATGCAAATTTGCTTGAAGACAGAGCATGCTTTTTATTAATAATCTTCTTATTTGTTTTCTCAATAAGTCGAACAAAAATTCTAGCTAGCGCCGGGAGATCAAAGAGCAGGTTACAATTGTTATCAAGATTGTTTCAGAATTATTTTCACAGTTCCATATTTTTGTGTTGTATCATGTTTATGTGCATCATGCAGGTACTTATTCCAACAGGAATTTTAGTATTCAATGCTTTCTATAACTCGAAAATTAATGTTGTTACATTTGTTCAATAGATTAAAATAACTTCCTAAAACCTGCATTTTGCTCACCCAACGTCTTCTGAAGTACTGTTTATTTGTGTTTATTCTTGTTTATTGGTATTGTTTGACTCTGAAAATTTAAATAAATGAATTCTATGGCCATTAACAGCCCTAGTTTTGACAAGCTAATTCTGCCATCTAATACTAATATGCCTACACACAAAAAATATGAAAAAAAGTTTAGAACAGGAATGAACTTTTCTTGCATTGTCATCTAATGTCAGCACAACTAATTTCATCATCACACAATTTCCTCTGTACAATGACTATTTTCTCTTGAGTAACAATGCATGAAAGATATTCAAAAACAGCTATATACCTTGTACTGTTTCTGATAATCCTGCCAGTATCCATCTTCTGGCCAATGCCATGTATGACGAACACAAGATGAGTGATGTCAGGCAGCTTGTCGCTGGCACACGCATCAAGGCTGTAGCCACGATGCACCTTGTATCCAGCTGACAATGATGCAAACAATTAGGCATATTAATAAGTAATGATGCCAGAATTTTGTTCAACTGTCAAAGAAAATGAATATACTCATGAAATTTTATTTTAATGGAATGCAGAAGATTTAATTATTCTATGATAAAATGATGTTAAACCATTGAAGTTAGTTGCAAATATGGGTGAATTAATTTTTTCTGATACAAACTTTTCTGGAAGCCAAGCTTCTTGCCCACAGAACGCATGAGTCGGGCGGGAGTGGCATCAAGGGACAAATAAACTTCAGAAGCACTGAACCACTCCACAGAGCCCCCAGGTACAGACAACCGGTGAACCGCTGTAGAAAAAGTCATAAGAGAATTAGAATTAGGTCAATTTGAGAAAGCATTATCCTGTCAGTGTTAAAAATGTAAGGCAAGGAAAAATAATGAAAAAATTAGTCAATGGCTCAAGTGAGCCGATTGATTTTAGGAGCTCACTTTTTATATTAGTGTTACATGTAGGGCATGGATATTTACTCATCGAGTCCCAAGAACATGAATGTAGGGGTCCTGTGCAAACCCTTCAATATTGTAGGTACAGAAATAGATTAGAATGAATGAATATGATGAAAATTTATTTCGCATAGAAACAGGAATATTTAGGAATCAGACACAGAGCACATGCGGCCATTTATATACCACTCATTACGCAGCAGAGCTGCTCACAGAGATTGCAATCAAACTTTTGATTGTTTGTTAGGTTTTCAGTGTTTCAGAAGATATTCCTACAACAACCATTGCTTATTCTGTTCAAAAATTACATGAACAGTCAGGTTAAGCTAAAATGTTTTCTTATAAGGAAAACCTTAGCTGTGGTCAGCAAACCAGCTAATAGTAATTTGAAAAAAAATTCAGTCACAACCATTCACAAAAGACAAAAAATTTCAAGGCAAAAGAGATGCACCATAATAATCACTCAGTAGGAAATACCAGTACTCGAAAATTTTGGGGTAATTTTGCACCTATGTCTGCAGCCATGTTGCTTACCTTGTTTTTGTGAGTCTGCTACACCAGGAACATTGAGAGGCTGTCCTCTGAAGTGAGTTAAATGTTCTTCTTCAAGTTTCTCAGCCAACTCTTCATCCAATGGAGCCCAAGCTCCTTCATAGAACCAGATGCCTCTACAAACTGCAAACACTTCACCTGTTAAAATATTTAATTGAGATTTAAAATTCACACTATTTGATGGATTCACACAAGGATAAAAACATAAAATGTTGAACATTTAAATTTCTGGCAAGTTAACATTGCAATTTCTGGCAAGTCAACATTGAAATTTCTGGCAAGTTCAGAAATTAAAAAAACAAACAGCTATATAGATATTAGCTTAGGCTCAAGTTCTTCTAACTACAGGAATCTTCTTATAGATAATATGGAAAAATTATGACTATAGCAACTATAGATTGCAGCAACTAAGGTTCCAAATTAAAATGTATTAAAGAAAGCAAGATTCCACACAGTAACATCTGCTTCTATATACGTTTATTTCGTTAGAACGATTACCGGTAATTCATCTGTATAATGTTTATTAAATTCAATGATCATTAAAAAATTGCAAAAGAAGTTAGTCAGGTTGTAGCACTGGACATTTTACAGTAGTACACTTCAACAATCCAGATTAATAACAGTTAAGGTGAAGGGGGAATGGCAACTTGGCAAGCAACATATCTACCATTCAAATTGCAACTAGATCTTCCCTGCAATTTTTGAAGCTGCAAGATTCTCCCTAGATGAATTATATCCAATCTAATTGTTAGTAAAACTGAATGATCAGGCAGCACAATTCCAGATGTATCAAAAATTGGTAACTCTGGAGTTTGGAGCTGTGAGATTTCATTCATAAATAGAAAAGTTTTAATCTAGAAGGGGGGGGATAAAGTTGGGACTTACATATTAGTAGTTAATAATTTAGCATGCACATGAGGCTTAAAAACTTAGGTAAATAATGTCTTAGCATAATTGCCACAGTGCCACTTGCCATATATTGACCAACTCAAAATTTAATAATGTATGTTTACTTAAAAGTCTCATCTTCTTTGGTCTCACCAGGTTTGGTTAACCTTGAATTGAACAAACAGAATATATGAAATCATGCTACAATAATGAGGATAAGGCAATGAAATAAAGTGAGCAACCCAAAAAAAAAAAAAGTTAAATACCTTTCCAGTAGATGCTTTGACCTTTTTTAATCTTCACATTTACTTCATACAAGCCTCCACGTACAGTAACTGTTCCATCTTCTCCAAGATCAAATGGTCGTTCATCAGCTTCATTAGTTCCTGTCGAGCCATTTTCAACAGAAATATCTGAAGATGCTATCTTTTGAGTACTGGCTAGTCCATTCTGCAGCAAATCTCTGAACTTCCATTCAATACGCAAGGAGTCGTATCCAATAAAAGGGATCCACTTTTTGTCCGTCTCTGCTTTGTAGAACCATCGATATTCTTCAGGGCCTAGATCCTCAACAAATTCTTTGAAATAAGGCAAAATATGGCTACCAAATGATCCCAAACTGTTTGGGCCAGGATCCAACAAGTTATCCAATGAAGAACTTGCTGAATTAATTTTGGTATCATAGGAATCAATTTGGCATGAAGAAAAATCATGATTAGGCCTACTTTCAACAGTAGACATAAAATTCTTAGAGCCCAAAATTTGAGAATTTGCAGCTTTAGAATCATATTCCAATTTAAAAGGCTTGGAAGATTGATATTCTTTCTTCTTGAATAGAAATAGTGAAGGATTGTGAAGGTTGGTATCACTAGATGTGTTCTCAGAAGAAACTTGAGGATGTAGATGAATTTGAGATTCTTCCAGGGCCAGGCTCTTCAAAGATTTTTCCTTCACATTAATAGAAGACTCATGGCTTCCTACAACAGTCGTTTGCAGTGAACTGAGTGAGGTATGAGAACTTATATCTCTGTGAGAAACAAAAGCAATGTTGCCAGATGTAGGAAGATGGTTCTGATTTCCAGCCATTCTAATAGTTGAAGCACAAGATGGAGCTGGAGATGGCACCATTTCTGATCTATTATCATGTGAATGCAAAGATAGCTCATCATGGAAGTCAAAATCTCCTAGATCATGAAAATAATCAAGTGATTTATCAAATGAATGCGATGTCCTGTGTAGTGGCAAAGACAAAGGATTCCTAGCAGCAGATAGCACGTGTAGCTGATGTGGGTCATTATCATACGTAGAAAAACGCGAGCTGGGAGACAAAGAAGTGGACATACCTAAATGATCTCTGTAGTAAGCAGAATATGAATCCATTTCAGGATACGGAGACGAGGCAAGAATTCCACGACATTGCAACTTAAGATTCGAGATACGGTTTGACAATGATTCCAAACGAACATCATCGGACTCAGCAAGCGGAGAATCTAAATAATGAAAATCAGCATTATTGGAATGGTTCAAGCTTGACTTAGATTTATAATGTCTCGACTCTGATGAAACTCTCGGTCTCGAGTGTGAGGATGATTTGCGACTGCGAGGCGATCGATTCTCCTTCGTAGGAGAAAAACTTCTTGAATGAACTCGATATTCACGCACCTCAATAGCATGTTGAGGAGTGTTGTTCAAACTCCCACTTTCATCGGCTAAACCATACGAGTACGGCGTTTTAGACGAATGACTGTTCGAGTCGGCCATGATAACAACATCGAGTTCGTCTCACGCTCGATCAACCTTGTAAAATAGATAAGAGATCAAGGTACCAGAACTCTTTGCCACGGCAGAAACGCTCTACTTGATCACGGAGACTTTCAGCACGAAATTTTTGAGTGTATTTTTAAAAATTTTGTGAATGTTCATACTCAATGCAATTTATATCTATGAATAACTTTTATTATTTTTAAACAGCGATTGCAAATGGGAAAATTCTCTTCTGCTCCCTCAATAAATCATAGGATGAATTAATGATGTGGGCAGGGTGGCCCAGTGGTTAAAGTTCAGAGTACCATGATTGACGCAGAGAGGCGCGGGTTCGATCCCAGCTCTGGGCGCAAGTTTCTGGTCAGAATCGGCGAGGAGGCCGGGCGGTTAATTAAGCACAGCAGAATTGTAGCATTGAGTTGCGAGTTCGAGATCGCAAAATGCTTTGAATGTTCTGCGATGTAAAGAATCGGCGACAGGCCTACGGCCTAATAAACGCTGAAACCGCTATTATTATTATTATTATTATTATTATTATATGTGTGCATCTGCACAGATTGCTTAATTTTGCTAAGTTGAGAAAAACTAGCAAAGTTCGTCAAAAATGTGATCCGGGTTGAGTAATAAAAATGCCTGCTTACTGCTCTTTGAAATGTATCAAATTTAACTATACTACATACACATACTACATATGATATTACATCGATACTGCCAATTTAAATAATAATGGGGCCATATAATTCAAGGCGTATTAACCTAAATAATTCAATGTCTCTTTGCGAAATGGATTAAGTATGTATATTTTTATACCTTGAATACATGATCATTATCAATGAATAAAATATTTAAATATGCATCCAATTATCTAGCATGAGTGAAGTTTTGCCACAAGCTGAGTTGAGGATGACAGTTACATGGGTGTAAGTAAAATGAGGAAAACATTTGACATGTACTTATTATTAATTTTTGATACATTAATAAGCAAATTTATTCTGCAGTTATTTATGATTTATGACCGACGAGCGAAAGATTACGTTGTTTTTCTGGTGGTTTTAAGTAGTATTATACAAACCACAAATGCCCATTTGCAAATATATCATCGATATCATACTTTTAACTTTTCAGATATATTCGAAAGTATCTCATACTTTATTTCCAGTATTCCTTCGGGTATTACGTTTCATAACTTGGCTGCGAACGATGAAATCTGCGATGAGAAATTGTTGGACTGATGAAAATAATTTCAGGGTTTATATTATAAATCATGGCTTTAAGTATTTATAAACTCATCCTACATCTAACTGCCGATCGACATCATCGGAAACTCTCGAACTACGCGAAGATCTGCGAATGATTCTGATCATTCATTAATAATATTTATTGAAAACCCGCGATGAAGTAAAGCCACGGTAGGTGATGCTCGATATAACAAAGAATTTCTGGACAAGCATCGCTTTCAGCCGTGCAATATCGATCCTTCAATAATAACCTACATTTTTGCCACCTCGTTCATATGAGGGAATAAATGGGTTGTGTACAATGGTTAACTCATACACAAGCAATAGCTTTTACTACAGTTCGTATACGAAAATATAAGAAATAACTTCAACAAATACATCATTACCGCCTTACAATATGATTTAAGTAGTTCAGCATCATTCTTCTCCCGTACCTTCAAGTCAAAACCAAAAATTCGCATTTAGGGGGCGCAACCGTGGTCCACAAATTTTACTCTTAAAAAGCCAAAGAGCGAACTCTCAGCCTACAATATCTTTACTCAGCCTCAGAGACAGAAGCGGCAGTCTACGCTGGAACACCGTAATTCGCACCAGTGAGACACTGCTTGAAGATGAAAGCGCCGTAAGTCTTCAGCCAAAACTTCAGCATGCTCGCTCATAAGCACGCAGTTTTGCATCCGGCCTCACCCACTATGGCTCTACATCTTCTGGCCTAACCTATTCACGCTGCTCTGACTCACAACCTTCTTGCAGAGCAGCGTCACAACCTTCTCACTTGCCTCTCCTCTCTAACGTCCAGTAGCCAACAAGGTTAGGTTAGGTCCGTTTTGAGTGGTGAAATATGGCAACGTGTGGAGATTCGGCCAGATGCATTATGGCCATGCATAGCCTGCTATTCCCTCAACCGTTCTTACCCACGGACAGGAATGAAGTTGGGCGCAGCTGGACTCCGGGGGTACGCAGATGTGCACCACCAAATTTGTGCACCAATCAGCCTTGAAAGGAACGCCTTGCATATTTCCGGATGGCCACCACTCAGGCGTGGATTAAACCATCCGTCGGTAACTAGCCGGTGACATCATCTTACTTTAAATATTAGGAGCTTTACGCCACCACATTCTGAAGCGAATAGCCCAGAGAGTAATGGTTGTCCACTACTGAACGTTGCATCGAATCGTCACTTCATACCCTGACTTTAGCTCGAACTGTAACTTGCGGACAACGGACTACGACCAACCAGCCCAGGTCGCCAGTGGAACTGCATGCATCCTGCCGTGCACCACCAGACCGTCACTTTTAGCTCACGACATTGGGGTTAGGTTTCAGAAAGCATAGTTCTGTTACAAAATCTATCGTCCTTCGACGAGCGACTTCCACAGCTTCGCTAAATTACGTAACTTTTAGCTCACAGCATCTGAGGTTAGGTTTCAGATAGCATAGTTCTGTTCCAAAATTTATCGTCGTTGACGACGCTGGGCCATACGACGTCAGGCTTATTTTCCTGTGGGCTGATTGGTCTAATTCAATGGATGTGATCTGTCTGGTGGCGTGTGGCTGATAATGTTACAGTCATGAAGTGTTGTAGGCTATGTTCTTCAGGGAAGGGATCATGATAGTCCATTCGAAGCAAGGCAGTGGTGGTCTCCGACAGGCGTCCCGACTCCGGCATGCGCCTCCGCATTTACATCCTAGCCGCTAGGATAACTCGCGAGCACGCTTCTCTACCAGCGGAAATGCCATAATACGAAAAATATTGGTTCCGTCCCTGCAAGCCAGTAGATGAACGTTCATATTGTAAATTTTCAGTATGGCTTATATTTTCACTTTTTCTTGAAGGTGCACTTGAGCATCAACGTTCTTTTTCATTTCACACAATTAATTGACCAGAGATCTTGTGGGGAAAAATGATTGCTTTGCTTTAGAACTTTATTGGCCACAATTTTTTTTCCTAATTTAATCTCAATTGATCGTGTTGCATGAAATCCACGCCAAGCACTAATTTGTAAATATAACTAATTGTACCTTTCAGAAAAAAATTAAAACCTATAAATCGAAATGCGGCTCACGAAGGTAGATGGGATATATACAAGTAATGCCAGAAATCAATTTGGAGGCGAGAAAGAAGCATCACTCATGCTTTACGTCAGCCCGACGGACGTTGATGAGTCAAAGACTCATTTATTAATACTGCCTCTGGCTTGGCATCGAATATGGCACGATGCTTTCATAAACGCAGTGACGGTTTGTTTGGAGAGGTTACAAGATCAAGGGTGTTTCCTGACTGAAGTGAGAACTGGTTTTGTCAACGAGGTAACACATTGGTCACGCACGGAATTCGAGGCTAAATCTCATGCGGCGGAAATTCTACAAGTAAAAAGAATTCTAGGGAATCACGTCACCAATAAAGTGAAAATAAAATATAATGTGTACACAGATGTTAACGATTTGCCGGCGAATTAATAACAATGAAGCAAACTCAGAGAGTATCATGAAGAAAACAGTACGAATTTGAGAATAATGTATAAAAGAAACACACTAGTTACCATGGAGATTTTCCTGAAATCAATAAAACGATACTCACAATTTTGTTGGGCATACAAAAACTAAAAATTTACGCAACATAAATGTACGAACAACTAAAAATTAGGCGACATACTTTGATCATATGGTTAATTTGAATTAAAAGACCTGTCAACAGTTTAGTTTTTTATAATTAATCCACATTTGATTAGCTTAATATTTATTGTACAAAATAAGTTAAAACTGATCAACTCTTTAGGGGAAAAGCTAACAAGTTTGAATTATCTTAATCCCAAATTTATGGTGATGTAGTAAATATTAAACAATCTTCCAAGTTAAACAAATATGACAGTTGATATCGAATAAATTGAGCTATAAAGGGAAAATTGCTAACATTGATTCAATAGGATTTGATACTAAATTTTACAACCCAAGCCCTTCCGCTATTTGAAACTATTGTTTAAGATTCAATTATCTTGACAGTTTAAATACATTCATTGCTGTCATCAAGGGCAGTAGCACCTTTTCTTGCAGGAATAATACCTAAAAATGCATTTTTCCAACTTTTTCCTTCAGTTACAGCTAATAAAATTTGAAATACATGATCAATTGTCAAAACTTGCCTAGTTTTCATTTTCATGAATTCATTGATAGGGAGTCTTGCATGATTAACTTCATTCTCACAGGCTAATCGGTGACATAGACCTTTGTGGTTGTTATGATCAACAAGGCCTCCTATAACATAGATTTTGTTTTCATCTAGTTCATTTACAACGTTCTCTGAATCACTACTTAAATAAACAACATCTTTTTTAAAAAATAAATCAAGGTAACTTTCTTCCTTAAAATGTATATCCCAGTTTTTAAATCCATTATTCCTTTCCATTATTTGAGCACTTGGACCGTGAAATGAAGTTACATAAAGCTGTGCTGGGTTTTTAGCTCTTCTGTTGCTGCTGTAGCATCTGTGCAGCTGCTTGACTGATTTGCACAGATCTTTTTCATTCATATAACCATCATATGACATGTCAATAACAATGCGTTGCTTGCAGTTGCTATTGGCCATAGTACAAAGCTTCAGTAACTTTCTAGAAGGCCCCAGCTCTATACCTGCCTCACGCTTGGCTTTCCTTTTCAATTTTAATCTTTCTCTCTCTTTTTGCTTTCTTTCTTCCTTAGTAGCAAGCCATTTTTGCTTTTTTTCTAATTTTTTCTTTTGCCGCTTTGAAATACCAAGAGCTATTTTCACAGGTGGCTCTTCTGTTCCTTGATGAATATCTTCCCCACAACTATTACTGGTGCAGATTGAAGGTACTGTAGAATCAAAAGGAGCTTCAAGGTTGCTCATTTTTCTTGGTTTAGGCCTAGCCTCATCAGAAACACAACCTGTAAATAAAAAAAATAATTATCAGGAGATGCGAATAAGTAGAAAAAAATTAAGATTCAGGAGCCACACCAAAACTCACTAAGTGAATGTAAGTACTTACACACTTTTTCTTGTCTATGATTGGTGGAATTTGTTTGAAAGTATGGCCCCTGATTTGTTACATAAAGGTGGCACAAGATATTGACAATTATATTTTAATTAGAAGCTCATGATAAACTAATATATGGGCAAAAATGAACTGAAAGAATGCATGAAACTTAAACATTAGTTTAGAGTACTTGTGAAGCTATAGAGTCTAGTCTAACCCCTTTGTGGGCAAGCATAGAAAAATAGACATTCACATTTCTGCAAGCAGCAAGCTGTGTAAAAAAAGTACAAAGAATTTTTAATTTTTTATTCATCTCTAATTTTCACAATTTTTGAAACGAAGAGTAAATAGCAGGAAGAATTAAATAAATGTAGTTGCTACAATAAAATTTAGAATGTAATTCAAATGTGAGCATGCAAATCCAGTTGCAAGGTTGTTATCCAAATTGCCATTGGCACTCACTCATTGCAACTATATGAAAATATTTTCTCAAATGGTCCCAGCCAATTTTGAATAAATGGTTGGCGCATACCTTTTTCAACTTCCTCAGCTGCAATTTATCCCTTCAATATAAAAAATTTGAATGAATAAATTGAAAATATGTTTAAGAATTCGTAATATTTTTTTGTACTAGCCTCAAACTTAGGATTTTCTGCATATTTTTATATTGAGGCATACTGAAGACAACAAATTGTTAGTAGGAATAATAAGTGAAGGTAAATTGATCAAGTTAACATGCAAATGACAGTGGAAGAAGTATTAAAATAACTTGCAATGTTGCAATAATAATAATAAGAAATACACATTCAACTAACAGCTAACTAATAACATAGGGAGTTGACATTAATAGATGCTATGAACAATAACTTGCTTACTCTCGGGCAAGGAATTTCCTTGCCTGAGCAAATATCCTTGCCTGCACCTATCTACTTGAGTCTTGACAAGCCGCGTCTAAATTTTTCAAGCCTTGGCTTCATGGATTTGCCAGCCATGATTCCATTTCTTTGAGACGTGATTCCATCTCTTTAAGCAGTGAATTACATAGCTTGGCCATAAAAAGTCATTTACAAAATTACAAGCTGCAAACTGATTTACAAAGTTCACCCTAAAAATAGTCAAACATCAAAACTATCACTTGTCTTCAATCAAGTGGCAACTGAACACGTGATATTTATTTATGATAATGCAGTCTGACCACTCTGATGTGATCACGTGAGTCACATGATCACATCAGAGTGGTGGTTGAAGATGGATGTGACCGCAGCTATGTGATGTTCAAGGAAATGTTTTGGATTTACTTCTTGTCATTAAGTTCTGCCCAGGGTGCAGAGGGTGGATGCCGCATTGCCAATATATGGGTTTTTAAGCCCTTAGCATCACCAGGTAATTTTAAAATGTGTTGCTGGGTAATTTTTAATGAAAAGCCATTTATGCTGAGTAATGAAAAACTATTTACAAGCCACAAACTTATTTACAAGGTTGCATGCACATGTTACCCCAAATAACTAATTTTACCCTAAAAACAGTCCAATTGTACAGCAAGTGTCAACTGAACATGTGATAATGCAGTCTGACTGCTCTAATGTGACCGTAACTACGTAATCATAAACTTGACGTTTACATTTTTTGGCGGTAACTCATCGCAACTGATTTCCAGACAAGCTTCACTGCATATTGATCCATCCAACATACCAGAAACCTTACTTTTTTTAAATAGTTGGCTGAAGACTGACAAATATATTAAATGCACAAATTTCAATCTAAATGTGTCAGCAAGATCTTCTGATGGCGTAAATTTTGCTACTGAAGCGTTGCCAAAGATCTTGCAATATTCATCCACTCTCTGCACAGTGGAGTTCTGCAGGACATTTTAGAAGGAGCCTTGAATTACTGCAGATTGTGCCATCATTGCGGAAGTTGAAGATTTTATAAATGATCTGTTTGTGAAGTGCAAACTGCAATGTTTTCAATCACACAAAAATACCTGGCATTTGAGCCACACGATTCTACACCTACATTTAAATTTTTGATATTAGAGCCATGATACCATCAACCGGGGCTACTTAGGGCAGTTTTGAGCATTTTTTTGTTAATAACTGTTAATAACTTCTTACGTTGAAACATTTCATAAACAAGTTTAAGCTCATTTTATAGCTCTTTGCGAGGGCTATGGAATGGCATTGTCAAAAAAGTTTCATATGCTATTCCTAAGGTGCCAGAAGCAAAAAAAGAATGTCCCGAGTAGCCCCGTCGAACGGGGCTACTCGGACACTTGCAATAAAACTTCATTGTAAAATATTTGAAGCATGCAGAGTGTACTCATCCATTACTAACAGTACTCTTAAGTCCTCCTCTTTCATTGTAGATGATGTAGAGATAGAACAAATGACATTTTCAGTGATTTTTACTTGTTTTTCCTTTATTGATGATATTACCATAAACATTAATTACCATCAACTGGGGTGGACTTCCCTGGCGTTTTTGATTTTGTTTTGCAAACAAAAATGGGGTCGTAAACACCAGGGTCGTAAACAAGGTCATAAACGCCAGAGTGACTTTGGCCATCGTTTATGACCCGGCTTTTGTTTGCAAAACAAAATCAAAAACGGGGCCGAAGTCACCCAAGTTGACAGTACCCTATTGATGTGATATTACCATATCCATGAACATGCCATTGAGCATTTACAACAACCTTGTCCACTGCAAGCTTCATATCAGCAGCCTTATAGCATTTTTTCTGTATCTGTAAGCTCACAGGACGGCTTGTAATTTCACACCATTTTAATTGGGTTGAGTGAATTTACTATAAAAAAATATAACTCAGTACTCACTGCAGTGAGTGACAGCGCGCATTTTCTTGTCGACGAAAACTTGAGGTCACAGAGGAACGGACAGACGGACATGGCAAGCACAATAGTGCTCGTTTATGCGCCATGCGCTTGTTAATGCGCCATTTTAATTGGGTTAAGTGAATTTACTATAAAAAAAAGATTGTGAAAAACATACCTGAAACAGAAAGGAATGTTTTAGTGACAACCATCATATATTTTGGAGAAATAAATCATAGTTTAGGTCTTTTCATTCCATGATGCCCGGTGCACAATTATATATATAGCATTCTATGTAGTACAATTTTGTGACAACCAATGATGCACTAATTTTATGACAAGTGAATTTTTTTTTGCCGAGTGAGGTAAGAGTAAGCAATATTCTTTGTTTTTAATCCATTTTTTCTTAACTGGAGCTTTTACTCTACTGAGGTTCTACTGTAAATGCGTTTTTGGGGGTGTCCTGAATAGCCCCAGGGGGGTGTCCTGAGTACTAGCCCCACCGTGCGGAAATATCCCCCATTTATTTTTGGAATGAGATAGGACATTTGCGTCAATTACTTTTTCAAGCCAACACCTGGGTGCGTCTTTTATGTAAGTAAAATTTTTTCATACGGCGAATATTTTTTTGGCTACAGACCTTAGCAGAAGTAACTTTTCAAAATAGCGTTTTCCCCATTTTTTTCAGGAATTTTTCAAAGCTAGTAAATGTAGTATTTTTCGACTTCCTTTATACTACATAGATAGGAAAAATGTTGACGTTAACGCCACTATATTTAGTTTTGCAATATTCCAATTAGTTTTGCTACTATAACAGTTTTACGCCATATCGGAGGACTGTCCCGAGTAGCCCCGCCCGTCCCGGGTAGCCCCGCCCATCCCAAGTAGCCCCACCCGTCCCAAGTAGCCCTGGTTGACGGTATGTCAGAAACTGCAGGGCTGGATTTGGAAAATTTCCAGCCCTGCAGGCTGCAGTTTCTCCCATGTTATGATCCAATCATCCAAACAACAATGCCAGACTTGCAAAATTATATGCAAATAATGCAGAACAGATTAAAACTTGGCATTCTTAGGTACCTAGTGATAGTTTGTTGAAATTTACATTTACTTTACAAATTATAATTTCCATTTCAGGAATCAGGAGTTTTCAGGACTACAGAGTAAAAGAAATTTCATAAAAATTTACATTAGCTATAGCCTAGGTAATTAGGAAGGCTTATTCAAGGCTATTAGGCTAGGAGTTAGGACCTCTTAGAATATGATAAAGGGTTTCAAAATTTCTCAAGTATGAAGAAATAATTAGCTAAAATCTGTGACACCGTGACACATTCCACTCAATCTGCTAGGCTTTTCTACGTTGAAGTAAGTTCTATAGTCATGTTCTACCAAGTACCAAGCAGCGAGCATCGATCATAATCAGTGAGTGAGCACAGAGCAATGACGCCAAACGCAAATGAGCATCATCACTCATCAGTCATCAGGCAGTCACTGCCAGACGTGCCAGTCACAGTCAGGGGATGCATGCCAGAGGCCAGCATTGCACAAGACCAGCATATTTTTCATCCTCCTTTCCGTGCATAAGCCTGCTAAAGGGCAGAGTAGACTAAAGGATTATATGTTGAAAGCCAAAGGTACAAATCCCCTTCATGGAAATGAACCAGCAAGCTAATGAGAAGTAAGCCACCAATACAATCACTCTACGCTGTATTTAAAACCGCCCAACAGCTCTATCCCATGCCGTCTAACCTCCTCACGATTTTCGGTAAGATACTTCCTACGCCATAGCGCTGTTGATACACAAGCAGCACTCCAGCCCGTCTGTTTGTTGCAGCTGTTTTTCCACAGCATAACTCTACCTTCACGCTTACCCCATCTCCCCGCTTTTTTTTCACCGACTGCCCGACAGCTTTTCTTAGTTTCTGCTCACTTGACTGCATTACGCTATAAAAAGAGGATCTATACGAGTTGTAACCTAACCTAACCTAATTCGGGTGAGCATCAAAGGTATGCGAGAAAGGCCTCCAGTTAGCCATGCGATAATGGTGGAGAGTTGGGGAGCCTACAACACTTACCCCAAGTCCCCAATGGGGACTTGGGGTAAGTGTGGGGGGAAGAAGATGCTGGGGGATAGTAAGGCAGGGAAACAGTGAACCGGGGTTAACATCTTGTGGAGTAAGTAAGGTGATGACCGATTACTGTTTGGTACAGTTCACATTTGCGGCAATGCAGTGTGGTCAGCGGACTCTTAGGATAACAGCATGTGTAAGAAGTGATGGTATGGGTTATAAAGCATTGGAGAACAACGTATTGACTGTTAACTATGTGGAGTAGCAGCTTGTTCAAGCCAGTCAATATTACCCCATCAGGGCTGCCATTAGGTAGTCACATTTCCCTCATTATGGGGCGGCGCCCCCCATTTGCAAACTATGACACTTTCCTCAAGTTTGTCATTTGCATAGTTTGTCTAGAAGACCATGGTCAGGAAGATGTGCCAGGTGCCCGGGAATTTATTTTGTCATTTTAATGACCTGCGCACTGCGCGGTGCGCCGTACTACGTTGGTAAAAAAATGCGCCGTACTTTAGAAAGCTAAAATAGTTCTACTATTTTAGTCGACAATACACGCAAGTATATTGACTACGCGAGTCGAACTGAGTACTGACAATAATAAAATGTAAGACATGTCCGGGTTACTTCTGACTCTTCCGGTTGTCCGCCTTGTCGGATACGGAACGTACGGTAATCGTCAACTGCGGCTGTTATACATACGAAATGTAAACAGACGGTGTTCAGTGTTGCCATATGACTTTGGAGAAAATTTCTTCTACAATAAAGATGGCCGGGATTGCGCGAACACGTGCACGAAGATAATCAATTTTCATTACATTGCGCCAACTGTGCACAGCAATAACTTAAAAAAAGTGAAAATGCGTGGGAAAATTCACCGAAAACATACATCATCCTGAGTGTGGCAGTAGAAGAGTTCTACAACAATGCACCAAAACCTGGAGTTATTTGGACTTATTTTACCAAAAAATATAATTGATTTTACCACCCGGTCTAAGTTACCCCAGGAGCTGGGGTAACAAAGACCATCACTTTTTTTGAGATTACATAAAGTCTTAGAAAGACTATGAGAGGCAGGAGCCAGCAATTTATGGTGAGTGAAGCTAGAGTATACTATAGACCTGTATTTTGCATGTTTCAATTCAAATTCAAGTTTAATTCAGCTAGTAAAAAAATTGCATCATTTATAAAAAAGAAAGTGGTCTAAGTTACCCCATTTTACGGTAGGTCAATTGACTACAGCTGCTTAGGTGCCAGGATGACAATATCTATAGCATTTAGATGGTTGATCAACTTGATGTTGGCTCCAGGGCTGATTTGAGCGTTAATTTGCTGGTCTACGGCTGCGCACCCACAGTCAGGAGTCAGCCTGTCAGGCAGGAGGCAGGCTATTTCACGGTCTCACACATGTAAAATGCAGCCGACACAAGGAGATGCTTTAGGTCTAGGAGTCGCATTCGCACATCACATACCTATTGGCTATTGTGTGTTCACACTTTGTGATCTTCGGCTGTGCTTCCGAACAAAACATGTGGCGGATAAAAATTCCATCAAATATCACGGAAAATTGAGATATTCCGTAATTTTGAAAGCTGAAGGAGTATATATATGGATCGTAACTATCACTGGTGAACAAAAACCACAACATTTCTATTGTGTTAAATTAAGGCTCTTGATTCGTGACGTTTCAGATCTTCTCATTTTCGGCTATGGGACGCACTATAGACCCCTACATAGCCCTTGCCCACAATTCAATATCTATTTATAACGCCATGCCCCGGCTCTCCCCCTTCGCAGCCAGCAGAAGGCTTTTCTCGTTGCCGATCAGTAATGCGCCTGGCGCGATGGAGGGACCTAACATAACCTAACCTGGCGCACAACTGATCAGCAATTGAAGAATGCCTTATGGCTGCGAAGGGGGAGAGCCGGGGCATGGCGTTATAGGGACGGCGGTTTGCGCTTCTGCCCGTGGAGTGCGGCGGGATTACGCCAGTCCTGCAAATAGCAGAGCAGGTTTCTGCGGCGTGGTCAGCAGAAACCGGCGTGGTCTGCGGCCAGTAAGGCTTACGGCGTGTGTAAGAAGTGATAGTATGGGGTAAAATTCTGTGGAGTAGGACCTGTTGACAATTGACTATATGATTCAGCAGGCTGTGGAGTGAGGTAGGTGTTGCTTAAAGTTGGTGTGGGGAGATGACTCAGTTACCTACAGCTTCTTGGGTGTGAGCTGAGTTTAGTTATTGCATTATAGGGTAGGCGTTGGCGCTAGGGCTTGTTTACGAGCTAAATTTGTGGTGTAGGGCTGCGCTCCCTGGTGGTGCACGGCAGGATGCATGAAGTTCCACTGGCGACCTGGGCTGGTTGGTTGCAGTCCGTTGTCCGCAAGTTACAGTTCGAGCTAAAGTCGGGATATGAAGTGATGATTCGATGCAACGTTCAGTGGTGCATAACCATTACTCTCTGGGCTATTCGCTTCAGAATATGGTGGCGTAAAGCTCCTAATATTTAAAGCAAGATGATGTCACGGGCTGGTTACCGACGGATGGCTTAATCCGCGGCTGATTGGTGGTCATCCGGAAATATGCTAGGCGTTCCTTTCAAGGTGCACAAATTTGGTGGTGCACGGCTGCGTACCCTTAGATGCTTGTGTAGCCATAAGTTGAACCTCTATAACCTACCAGTAGATGCGGTAATGCTTATTGCATGGTGACAATTGAGTATAGTCTTGTCTGAAATAATAGAAGCGAGTAAATGCTCACTCATTAACATAGCATAGGAAAGTGATGTCGGCGCTGAAGAATAGGCCTGATGCGGCACGTCTCGGACAAATTTACAGCCGGACCCGCGGCCGGTCTCGCTTCTTGTACTTTTCGTGACGTCCACAGGAGATCCAAACACAGGTCCTTCGATCAGATTTTTCCACGTCTTTAATATCGCCTTCATTCGTGAGTTATATGACCGGACTCTGTACCTGAAATATCTCCCAAAGTACTGAACGTAGCTCGATGAAACTTGGTACACATATTCATTATGGCCTAACGGTGATGTCAAGCTCGGGACAATTTGTTAAATATCGCCTTAATTCGTGAGTTATATGACAAAACGTGCCGAAATTTGCACTGTACCAGAGATTTCTTCTAAAATACTGAACAGATTTGAACGAAACTTTTTTGAATTTTGCCTTCGTTGGCGAGTATTTTTCTCTTTTCCCTCATGCGTGATTTAAACAGCAAAATTGCCAGTGTATCAGAGATTTCTTCTACAATCCTGAACAGATTTGAACGCAACTTTGCATATAGAAACCTAACCTTCCAACGGTGATGTTTAGCTCGCGACAATTTTTTCGATTTTGCCTTCGTTTGCGAGTTATACGGCTTTACGTGTATGGCTCTTTGTCAATGCAAGTTCAAAAATCGGTCAGAGAAATGCCGGTCGTTTCTCTGTATATCCGTATAACTCGCAAACGAAGGCAAAATCGAAAAAAATTGTCACGAGCTAAACATCACCGTTGGGAGGTTAGGTTTCTATATGCAAAGTTTCTCTCGAATCTGTTCAGTATTTTAGAAGAAATCTCTGGTACACTGCGAATTTAGGCACTATTTTGCTGTTTAAATCACGAATGAGGGAGAAGAGAAAAATACTCGCCAACGAAGGCAAAACGTAAAAAAAATTCACGAGCTAAAAAAACATCACCGTTTAGTATTCAGAAATTCATATTCAAAATTTCATTTAGATCTGTTCAGTACTCGGGAAGAAATGGCCGGTACACTGCAAATTTCGGCACGTTTTGTCTTATAACTCACGAATGAAGGCGATATTAAAATAAATTATTGTCACGAGCTTGACATCACCGTAAGGCTATAATGAATATGTGTATCAAGTTTCATCGAGCTACGTTCATTACTTTGGGAGATATTCCAGGTACACTGAATTTGGACACCGGCCGTAAATTTGTCCGAAACGTGATTTTTCCCAAGCCGACGATTGTTGGAAGTAGCTATCTACTAGATTAATATCGAGTTCGATATAGTGCACGGCATTTCAAGTCTGAACATATATTCTCCATAGCTTCGTCTAGTTTGTTCTTGAACGAGTTTAACTCGGAGCGTCAACGATGAAACGTTACATTTACATACATACGTAGGAAGGTATAAGAAATTGACATCCATCCATGTGTTAAGGCACTTAACGTCGTTGTGGATATAACGGCATGGAAGAGGTTGCGATCGAAAAACGCCACCACATGTAGACCGCTACTGGTGACATGCAAGATACAGCCCGGTCGGATATGTGCTTAAGACTGCGAAAAAACGAAGTGAACTCCCAGAGTTTAATTCAGTCTTTGTTATGAAGGATGATCTCCAAGAAGGATGCTTTCGAAAGAAATGGCAGGAGAGAATCAGGCGGAAAAGTGCGGAAACTCAGGTCAACCACTCTCACGATGTCAAGACAACACCGGCCGCACGGAAGACATGTAAGAAGTCACGTCCACAGATAGGTCTGTAAATAATGTAAGAAGTAAAAGCATGCATCAAAGTGCAAGTGCGCAAAAAGTTTTAAAATGTTTTTTTTTTTCACAAACTCGGATTCCGTTTTGAAAAAAAGTGAACTGCTAATTAATTGTGATCGCAAACGAGTGCATAAACATTATTGGTATTACAGAAACACTCCCTAAAAATCACGGGAGGAAAATTGTACCTGTTGAATTTCATTTGTCAGGTTTTGATTGATTTCAATAACATGAATGAAGAGCAGTGCAGTAGAGGTGTAGCTCTGTGGGTTAGAACCTCTTATGGGGCCCATCAAGTTAGCTGCAGAGCTAGAGCTAAAATCAGCTAGAGAATCAGTGTGGTGTGAACTTTCTCTCGAAGGCAAAGATAGCCTTCTCATGAGTTTTAGAGGATTAGGTTTTCTTAACTGTGATTGAAAATGAATGAGATTTTAGCCGTCCCTCTTCCTTAATTGATTGATGCAATGGTATCTCGAGTAGGGTGGAGTGAAGAATCTCAAGTTTCCGTTATTTATTGAAGAGAGTCGGGATGAAGAAAGAATCCGCCGATCAACACCTGTATCAGTGACGGTCGTTAGAATTGACACGACATGAACACAATGGAATAATATCAAAAATACAAGTCATTCGATTATGACAGCTGCACAGAAATATTAATTGCATTAAAAGAATTGAGTTTTGGTGAAGAACTTAGCGTCTTACCCCCTTAGCTTAGCTGATGTTCACCCCACGATGTCGTTCAGAAAGAGAAAATGACTAACTTATGCACGATTGGCAAATGGTTCTCCACTGGCGTTCCAAAGAAATTTCACAATATTTTCTGGTACGATTTAGCATAAAATAATTTCGACATTTACTAAACTTCATCATTCAGTAATTACACGAGTGTTATTCGTGCTCAAAATTTGATGATTAACTGACTGTATATTTTTATAATGGTTTAATAATGAAATTGATGAAATCCGAAATATGCAATCGAGATCAAGATAATTAAGTAAGATATTGTTATAGAGGTCGATAATCACGAGTTTGAAGGTTTAATAAAATTAACTATGACATTCAAGAGAAATACTAGTGAAAATCACTACAGAGTCATGCATAGAACACCAAACAGTTCCTCTGATAACGATAAGTAATAAACGGTCTTATACCGGGCACGACTTTCCTTAGGTCACACATGTTGATCGTTGGTGATTTCAATCATCCAGAGCTAGACTGGACAGAAGGATCCTCTCCAAGTGATGGAAATCACCCAGCATCCTTGTTCATGGAGTCTTTGAGAGACTCCTACCTAGTCCAGCAAGTTACCAAGCCAACCCATTATAGGAGTAAACAGGCTCCCAATATTCTAGATTTGGTGTTTAATAGAGATGAATCAATATAAGATGAGCTTCGTCACGAGGCTCCATTGGGCAAAAGCCATCACCAATCACTGTTTTTCAGTAGTAAGTGCTGTACAGAAAAGACGCCTCGGAAGCGTGAGCGTTTGAATCTTGCGAAAAGCGACTATGATAAACTCCGAGAAGCAGTGAATGCAGTGAATATTTCGAACTGTATTTGCACGTTTCAATTTAAGTTTAATTTAGCTAGTAAAAAAATGGCATCATTTAAAAAAAAGTAGTCTAAGTTACCCCATTTTACGGTATTTAAGGACATGAATGTGGCTGAGTCATGGTCATTTCTCAAGGACACGGTTATGTCGGCAGTTGATGCGTGTGTACCAAAAATTGAGCTCAGTGGAGCCAAAAAACTCAGTGGACGAACAGTATAGTTCTAGCTAAGCTGAAAACCAAGAAGGCAGCCTACCAGCGTTATTTACAGACTCGGAGCGATGCTGACTATAACCTACACACAAGAGCTTGAAATCAAGCTTAATAAAGCTATCACACTGCAGTAAAAACCTTCGAAAAAAATATTGCCAAAATTGCCAAAAAAAGAACCCGAAGGCCTTCTTTTTGTACGCTAGTTCGAAGTGCAAGATAAAGGACAGTATTTTTTATTTGAAAGTAGATCAACGAAAGATCTCTTATGAGGGCAAGGCTAACGTTCTTAATTAGTTTTTTAGTAGGGTATGCACTGAAGAGGACTTGAACAGTATTCCAGCTGTTGAGGCGCACCCAGTCGGCTCTAAATTAACGAGTTTTGATATACAAAAAGAAGAGGTTCTCAATCGCCTAATCGCTCTAAATGCAACCATGCAAGTCGTGTGGACCGGACGGCTTCCACCCTAGATTACTGAACGAGTTAGCAACTGTCCTAGGCAACAGGTACTAGGGCAACAGGCCTTGGGCCTATTTCTTTAGAGCCGACACTTCTATTCTAAAATTTCTACGGCGCTGAGTAGCGTTGCCAATTATTGATATATGATGCGGAGTTATGATTAATATATTTATTTTCTTTGACGTCCTTTTTTCCAAAAACTGTGAACGAAGAATCTTGCCAGCTAACTGGAAAGAAGCTAAGTGACACCATTGTTCCAAAAAAGAGACAAAAGCTGCCCGGGCAACTATCGCCCTGTCAGTTTGATAAGTGTCATTTACACGGTAATGGAATCTGTTTGGCGGGATCGATTGATTATTTGACTGTAAATAATCTCCTATCAGACTGTCAACATGGCTTTATTGCCGGTAGATCCTGCACCACTAACCTCTTGTATACTCTAAATGAATGGACCCGCCTGCTGAAAGAAAGGGAGCCAGTAGATGCAGTGATCCTCGATTTTGCCAAGGCATTTGACAGTGTCTCGCATGAGCGGCTGTTGCGTAAATTGAAGTCTTTGGGAATCGAGAGTAATGTACTCTAATGGATCAGAGATTTTTTAGTAGAGAGACGACAACGTGTCAGTATTAATGGGTCCGTATCAGACTGGGCTTCAGTGCGCAGCGGCGTGCCACAAGGAAGCGTTATCGGGCCTGTTTCATTCGTTGTGTTTATAAACGATCTGCCAGAAGATGTGTCTAGTGTGTGATTGATGTATGCTGACGACACAAAAGTTTATAATACAGTGAAGAATACGTCGCAAAAAGTACAGTTGCAAGGTGATCTTGACAGGTTGGCTGACTGGGTTAATAAGTGGCAACTGCGTTTTAACGCTGACAAATATAATGGAATCCACCTTGACAATAATAATGAACAGCAAGATTACAATATAAGAGGACATGGTTGCAACGACAGAGTGATGATGTCGAAGTAGACAATGGAAAAAGATTTAGGAGTTAATGTCAACAATGAGTTGAAATTTTCTAAGCATATTGAAGCTCAAGTTAATAAAGCCAATAAACGACTTGGACTGATCAGACGCTCCTACGAGTACATAGATGCTGAAGCGATGAAACTGTTATTTGTCGCTGTCGTGCGTCTGAACCTAGAATTTGGAAACGCCGTGTTGTCTCCTAAACTAGAAAATGACAAAAATTTAGTCGAGAGCGTTCGAAGTCGTGCAACAAAGATAATTTTGGGATTAAAAGGAAAGCCTTATGAAGAAAGGTTAAAGATTATGAAGCTCCCAAGCCTCGGTTATCGACGTTTGCGTGGTGAAGTATTACAAGTATACCTACGGTTTATACAAGGTCCCAGAAGGATTAATATAATTTGAAACAAGAACCAACACCAGGCGCCACAGCTATAAACTAAAAAAACTGTGTTATAACACATCCATGCGACAGCACTTCTTCTCGCTTCGAGTCACCGATATGTGGAACAGCCTCCCTGATAGCATCGTTGATGAACGTCTTCAAAAACAGACATAGAGTGCTAGACGAAGCTATGCCTATGCAGGAACACATGTTCAATCTTGAAATGCCTAGCACCTTATGGGTCATGCAATAAGTCCAACAGCTCAATCAATCGTCAGTTATCGAAAGATCGGGTTCAAAAGGCCGGATCCCTTGCGGAATCAGGTCACGAAAAGTACAAGAATCGGAAACAGGCCATAGGCCTATTTCTTCAGAGCCGACACTTCTATTCTATTCTAAAATCTCTACGGAGCTGAGCATTGTTCATATGATGCCAATTATTGATATAGATTAATAAACTCATTTTAATTATATGATGTACTTGAAAGTATTTTTTACAATGCAAACATATGAAAATTAAGAACTTAACGTTAGAACGTTACTATTAGCTGAATTTGCGGAATTCGATCCACCACAGCGTTCCAGTGATCACTCATACTCCGCTTCAGCTCTCAACTATCACCCAATGCTTCGGGCATGAGTGCTGGCAAGTAACTGTCCAAATAGAAAGTATGAAATGATCGCGGAATGACAGTTAAGATCTTGTACAGTCTTCCTGGCGTGGGATTCCTATGGTCTAAATTAGTTCATCTCTGATAAAATGTTGCATTCTTCCACTGTAAGTCGCAGTGTTGCCAATTTTTTCAATTGCTTTCGAGCTAAAATCTGGCATTTTTAAGCAAAAACATTTGAAATATTTAAATTTTGGAGCTAAAAAGCTCATTTTACCTACGTTTTTCCCCGCTATAGCAAAAACTTTTCGCTGGGGTTGTTAAAAATACGCTAGATTTAGCTTGAAAGTAGCTGAATTGTCTACACTGGTGGGGCCGTCTTGGCAGGGCTGTGATCGTGTCTATTTGTTCCCCGACTGTACACAAGCTTTACTCTTCGTAAATGACCGTTACATTGAATGTCACTTGCTAAAAACCGTTTCTATAGCATTTCATCTGCGCAGCTGTATTTAAACGGTAAGAGGTTGTCTGAGATGCATAATTAACGTTGGACATAACGGGTTGTTGTGTGGAGATAGTTGTTCTTGAAAATAAATACTGGACTTTTTGAATCTGATCATACTCATGGACGCCGGGTGCGATCGTGAATGGCTCATGGATTGTATTTAGAGGTACGTTGACGGGCAAAATTGCTCTGTCAACGTATACGTCCTGCCGTATTCGATCGTGTATGCGTGTGAACAATGCGCGTGTGAACTAAGTAGTGTGCGTGTGAACTATAGGATAACATAATCTATTTCTTAACATAATCTATTTCTTAACATTCGGCGAAAGGTTCATTGACGGACACCGTACGTGCTGCACCCCAACACCGTCTTGTGAGAGGTGAAGGTCACTGTGTCTGTCAAGTCTTCCATGGTTTTCATTGGGAAGTATAAATCTATTCTCGTTTACGACAGTTAATCCCAACTACTCTTACTCAGGATGAAAGAAAAATCGAAGCAATGAATTTACTGTTTATTATTTGTCGTAATCTCCTCGTGGTCTTCAACACCATACCATCACATGTCAAATCAGTTTCTGTTTTTATTTTTTCTACTTATTTATACATAGTTTTAATATCTCTGGTTTGTTAAAAACGGATGTTCAACACGATTGACAACTGTAAACATCATTACGAAAGAAATATATCTACTACTCAAAATTACTCCAAACTGCCCAAAACAAACTGCTCCACACACGGCAGTTGTTCGTACTAATTATGTGACAAAGTGCAGCAATACACTTTGCTGTGCTGGCTGCTGGTTAACATGACCAACAAACTCGAGTTTGTGACAACAAACTATTATTATCCTCCACAAGTAGTCCTTCTTCTGCACATGCCTGACATACCACAGACTCGAACAACAAATCAAACAATTGTAACGGGCACCTGGAGGCAGACTTCGTCGTGCACTTCTCCATCGTGCACAAGACGGAAGGTGGCAAGTGTCGTAATCTAAGAAAGATTTGAGGCATTTATTAACGTTAATCATGCGGATAAGAAGCAATGTCGTTAGCGGCAATGGATGGATAAGTTCCCATATTATTATATATGCGTACAATTGATAACGAATTCACTAATGTATAATATTATTAATTAATATTATTAATAATATCATCGCGAGCCGTCACTCGCGACGGCTCATCAATAACTATTTAGACTTTTCATATGTTTATTGCAAGATTTATAATTAATATGTTGATGAGTATTGATTTCTCAGTGGCGCATACCGCAAGATATGATAATAAAAATTAAACTCACCGGAGGATATTCAGGCAGAACTTCTACAGGGTAAGTCCAATTTGCCACAGAGCCAGCAGTGACAGGGCAACCGTCCAGAAGGTACGCACAAGCGTTCTTATCAAAGCCCGGCCACGGTTCCTCAAACCCACCAATGGTTGCCGTCACTTCCGCGGTCAACGTATCGACGTCGTGGTCTGAACAATAGAGGCTTCGATCACACATGAGGCAAGTAAGAACAGCTCGATATTGAACGCTGAAAAACAGAAGACCGTCGCAAGGTTAAATTTTTTACCTGTTGAGTATTTGATTATTTATCATGATGCATCCAACATCTTCCCAAGAAAAAGTCATAATTATTACTATTCATAATTTTAAAGGGCATACGAAGAGTCCCTTATGCTAAGTTCTCTAACAAAGTAATGAGAATTAGGAATGTATTCTATGCCGGGCAGGTTTTCCTGCCAACATTACCGACAGTGAAGAGGATGGTAACAGGAAAGGTGTCGCCTCTGGTGACGACGCAAGGAGGAATGTCGCAACTCTCCACCTCAAGAGCCACGGTCAACGCTTCCGAACCTAAAAACGTTATAAACCCTATAAGTGCCCAGCTTAAGTCGAATTCACGTAACAATATTATGTTCTTTCTTGTCTCTCTCTCGCAAACACCTATACATAAAGGTTAAAAAACATTGGAATTCGTTTTAAAGTTAGATTCTACGAAAGCACTTTTCTGGAAGAGTTTTCTCAATTCGCATATGTACGAGGATATGTTTCAAATGCGCTACGCTGTTCTAGTATTGTAAACTCAAATCTGTTCCAGAACTACTGTTGGTAGCAGAATATGTCTGATTTCGGAGGTCCTAATTGATTATTTTAATGATTAATATCAACTCACCGCAATCCTGGAACTCTGTTGCCAGCACAGCATGGGCGAGGGCCACCAGCAGTAGAGCCAATGTCGACTTCATCTTGTATGAGATTGGCGAGAATCTGAAAGTTAAAACGTAAATTAGTTAATCACCTGGTAAATCGAAATCAAAATTCGAACTTTATCGCAGAAAGCGCATAGCTCTGCAAGCCTGAGAAATGAAAGACCTTTCACCGGAGTATCAACCAGCAAACGGTACTATATATGAGTTCATCTATATAGCTGCATGACCTTCTTTTCCAGTAGTCGCTGTTCGAGGCAACGATGCGCAATCGAGTCTGGGCAACGGCGAGTTGTTTGAGCTTATATTCATGCATATGCGGAAGCATGTGCCTTTTATTCACACGCCTCATATCTTTATCATCACGCTAGACATAAATTTCTGATGGATAACGGTCAAGGCCTCGGTGAAAATTCCGAACTTCCGAAAGCGTCGACGTTAGTTGTGAAATTGCAACACAAATTAAACTCTTATCGTTACTACCATTTAGCGAGCAAGTTGCCACATGTGTTCACTTAAAATCTCCTACTAAAAAGACCAACCAAGGCCTCCAGTTTGTGTTTGAGGCTACGTTATAAAGCCTCTGCCAATCTCCAATAATTTAACCTGCCATGTCTAAAGATTGGTCACACCCTGCCATGCATAAAAAACTTAGATACGAGCATATGAATGAAAATTTTGATTCAGAGAATGATATTTACGTTCTTTCCATATTTTTTAAGAAGACACAAAAAGCAATATCTTTCCAATTGAGTTAGAAAGTTACTCTTTGCATTCGAAAGGTTAATTTGAGTTCTCTTACATTTTTTCTGAATGAGGAATGACCGTATTTAATAAAACTTCAGCTGCGAATAATTCCTTCAATACGTCAAATTTTAGAAAGTTAGTTTAGTGGCCAAATGTTCGTTGGCGCTTCAGCTATTTAGCTATCTCGAACCGAAAGTCAACATCATCAACAAGGTGGAAGGTCTCAGTTATCAAAAGTTTCTTAGATCAAAAACTGTTCATTCCCTACAAGGGGGCGGAAGGTCTTAATTGTCCAGCCCGCTGAATCTGGCTCGTAAGAAGCTGCGTTAGCATCTCAAAGAGACGAAATGACAAGGAGGGACAGGTGAAAAGCAATAGAACCTAATACACTTGAACAAAAGGTCGCTTACACCGGACGTCGGTCGCCCGCACGAGAGAGACAGAGAAGGGAAATGTAAAAAATTCTACCTACATTATAACTTAACCCCACAACTGAGACCTGCAGTCAGACACCGCGAGCTCAGCGGTGGGGCGCTCAGGATCAATTTCCCTAAGAAGCGCGAAATCCCATAGGACTTCTGACAAGCACAGACGCACGTCAGAAGTCTCCCAAATTTTAGAAAATGCACATCAGTAAATGCAGCCATACATATATTCTATGATTGTTCATACTTTCTTGTACTGGTTTCAGAAACTTTAATTTTTAGATAAATTTCATGCTGGCTCGTGTAAAATGCAAACAGAATGCTTACAGATTTTATGCTCGTTAGAATGGGATTAATTTTTATCAATTATTGCACTCATGTTAATAACAAATAGGCAATGTATTGCAGGCGTTATCTTCCATTGTTTACTGAGGGTTTAAATTAAATTTATTGGTCAAATAATAAGGAAAGTACTACGCACTTTCCATTAACAATCAGATAGTTCTGTAGGTTATAAACTTATAACGGTGCAAACCTCAAGTTTCAAATCAAGTTTCAGCCCCAGCCGGAAACCCTTTAGTTTTTACAACACTTCTCTTAAACTTCACTTCTTGTTGTTTGTTTCTCTGTCTGCTACAAATCTTGTAATCAATATTTAACACACTTCTTCCTGTCCTATCGATCTAAAATTTTCCACACTTGCGTAAAGTCGGACGCATGAATCTATTGACAGGCTAAATAATTTTGAAAAATTTAATATATTTTGATTTTTAAAAACAAAACTCAAAAATCAATTATTTGATAATAAAATTAGAAATTCATTGTACATGTGTAACATCTGAGGCACTGAATTCTTTAGAAGTGTTGTTTTTAAAAAGTAAATTTTAAACGCGTAATATTATTATTTCAGGGCTATTTTTATAATTAGAGTAATTTTCCTTCATGTGAAACTAACCTTTAACTTTGATAAAGATCTCTGCTTATCAATGATAAAGATCTCTTTGGATATTCGACCTGCAGCCCTGACACGCGGTTCCGGCGTGAGAATCACCAGCTGCGAGATACGTTGTCTCGGTTACACCATTATTTCAACTCATGCACTAATTTGAGTGATATTAAATAGTTAAGCCAGAAAAAATGCCCGTTGAGAATCCAAAATTCGCAAAATTGTTTTAATAGTGACCACAGTGAGATTTGTTATTTTTCGTTTAAATCGAAGCAATTTTTTTTAACAAAACGTGTTTAAAAAAAATCAGTTATTAGTGCTCATTGACTTTGAATAGATGTACATAAAGAATAATATTAGTGTAGGTTAAGAGAAGCTGTTCTTTAATACAAGTTTGAGTGAAGACCAGAGACGATTGTCTTAATGTTTATTGACGATTTTCTTAATGTTTTTTTACGGCTTAAAAGCGAAACTTTAGACAAATCCGGCGATTTGTCAGGACGTCGAGTACTCTCGGAGTAATTTAAATTTCGATTCTGAGTTGTATCTAAGATACCATTTGTATGTACTTAAGTCATTTCTAAATTTCAATTTTATAAGCACCAAAAATAACTCCCTACCTACTTGATAATGGATATGGCATATTCAGAACGTCGTAAATTCTGATGAAATGTCTCCCGGAAACCTTATATTTGAACTTTCCAATCCCACTAAAAGCCACATTTGCCAAATAGAAGAAAACAACAAGAAAATCGTCCATAATATATACTCTCTGATCATTAATGAATCTTGCATTAAAGACTAATACTTGTACATAGGGACTAATGAGTTTAAATTGGAAATTGAAAAAATATATGTTTGAAAATTGCGTAATTTCATATTATTCAATTTTGCGCGCTAAAATAATTTTACGCGTCACTGATGTTTTGTCTGTTTTTTTTTAATTTTGAGTTAAGTAAAAGGGTTCAGAATTATCGAGCCTAGTCTATTTAGCGCTGCCGAATTAAATGGGAACAGAGATGAAAACGTTTAAAGACTAAACTTTCATTTATTATTAATAATGTTTGTACACCAAAAAATGTTAAAAGTCGCTTCTTGCACTTTGAATTGATAGTTTTGCTTGTTAAAACCATAATGTCCATAAACCGGTTTCACTATAGGCATCTTACCGTCTCAATTTTTTTTATTAAATACCCAATGTGCTTGAAAAACAAATTCTAGGAATTTGAGAAAAATGGGCTGGCAATCTTGAGCAGCGTTCAACAAACGTTTGAGTAATACAATGAATTTTATATTTTAGAATTTTCTACAAATAATGCACTGTATTCGTTTTTTTGCAACTTACGGAAATCCTTCCACAAAAAAGTTTATTTCATGTCAAATAAATTGCTTTTGTTACCTTATTTTAATTCGAAAGCCCTTTGTGATTCTCGATCACCCTAACCTTCAACTGAGTGAACTTGGCTGACAAATTTGATGAAACTTCTCGTATGAATTTTTAAAGGATGTTTTCTAAATTTTATTGTGGGACTCTTCCATAAATTTTTGTGACATTATAAACATTAGTCAAATGCTTTCAAATTTCAAGATTGCGTTCGGAAGACCTCGTGCGGCTCGAGTAAGGAGGAGTCTTAAATAAGTGTCAACAGAAATAAACGACGAGAACTGCAATAAGATTTGTGTCATAATACATAGGAAATCAGTTATTAGTCCACGTGTCAGGCAATTACATTGAAATAATAATCCGTAACTTTTTATAGAATTTATACTGCATGGCAGAAAATATTGCAGTAGGAGATAGTTATCAGTGCTGAAGATCGTTATCGCTGACACTTTATCTAGTAATCAGTCTTCGTGGGAAGTTCTCCTGAGAAGGTGAAGGCTGCAGCAGAATTGTCATATGCCCAGAAACTGTCTGATATCTATAATATATTCTAAACGATCATGCTTTGACTTTTAAACTTTAATATTCTCTTGTCATGATATCTTTTGACATGACACTATAATGATTCACACTGAACATAATCAAATTTATTCAACGCATTTTTAGAACAATGCTTAAAGAGATGAAAATATTAATGGTAGTTGATATAGCGTCTGCGAACTTTTTTCTGTCTGAACTTTTTTGTACATGCATATCAGAATTAGGTTGCAGCTTACACCCTCTCAGGGGTAACCTTCCCACGAAGACTGATTAACAAATGAGGCGTCAGCACTAACGATCTTGACGATATTCTCATCACTGATAAAGATCTCCTACAGTAACATTCTATAATGCCAGATAGATTTCAATGAATACTTGTTTTAACCTGTTACGAGGATTATTGTTTCAATGTGATTGCCTGACATCTAAAATACTAACTGATTTCCTGTATATTATGACACCCCCTATTATATTGCAGTATAATTCACTATGTTGGCACTAAGTTAAGACACCATACGAGGTATTCCGAACTCAATCGCGAAATTTAAAACCATTTCGACAGAAATCTACAATGCCAGGAAAATTGATGACAGCGTCACACAATGAAATTTAGAAAACAACGCATAAAAAATTCGTTTGAGCAGTTTGATCAATTTTCACAGTACATTTGAGGATTGAAAGATAGTATAAGCGAGAATCTCGAAGGCCATTCAAACAAAAATAGGGAAACAACGGAATTAATTTGATTTGAAATATACTTTTTATTAAAGAATGTCCATAAATTTCCAATACAGTTCATTAGTTGATGAAAATTTGAAGCAAGATTGAAGATAAAACATATAATATTCATTAGTTAACTCAAACGTTTGTTGAACGCTGCCCGAGATTGTCAGCTGTTATCTCTGAAATATCACATCCAAAAAACGAATTTCAAGAACTAAATTTCTCAAGTTCATCGGGTTTCGAATTCAAGAAGATCAAACTGAGACAGTAAGCGCGAATAGTTCAATGGGTTTAAAGATATTATGGTAAAAAAAAACAGAAATTTCTATTCAAATGGAAGAACACAGTTAATTAGCTTGCATATTTTAACAATTTTTGGTTTACAAATCATTTTATTAATAAATGAAAGTTAATTTTTTAAGTTAAATTAAGAAGTTAAGTTAAATTATAACGCTTTCTTATCGATTTTTAATTAATTCAGCAGCGCTGTAGACTAAACAAAACATCAGTGGCGTATGTAATTTTTAAGAAGGCGACATTACATAATATGAAATTATATAATTTTCAGGTAGTATTTTTAAAATCAAATTAAAACTGATTAGTCTCTTTCTATGTACAGCTTGGGATCAGCTTGACAAAATTGAAGGTCAGGGAGAGTTGATTGGATTTTCAAGATCTATGAACAATAATTACTGATATATTGTTAAAAAAAGTTTTCTTCAACACGCGAAAAAATAACAGATCCAATACGGGTCATTAGTAAAACAATTTTGGAGTTAGCGACGTTTATTAGGTTGCTTTTCTGGCTTTTTTTTTCTCTTATAAAATAAATTAGCGCACGAGTTGAAATAATATGCTGTAACCAAGACAAAATATCGAGCAGCTGGCGATGCTCACGGTGGAATTAACCGCGTGTGAGGCTGTAGGTCGAATATCTGAATAGATCTTTATCATCGATAAACAAACAACTTTATCAAAGTTTTAGATTCAAGGTAATTCCCGTAATTATTAAAATAACACTGAAATGTTATTTCAACTGATGAAATGATCGTTAATAGAATGAGTGTTAATAAAATGATTGTTACTGAAATAATTGTTAATAAAATGATTGTTAATGAAATAATTGTTAATAAAATGATTGTTATAGAAATAATTGTTAATGGAATGATTGTTAATGAAATGATTGTTAATGAAATGATTGTTAATGAAATAATTGTTAATGAAATAATTGTTAATAAAATGATTGTTATAGAAATAATTGTTAATGGAATGATTGTTAATGAAATGATTGTTACTGAAATGATTGTTAATGAAATAATTGTTGATGAAATGATTGTTATCAAAATGATTGGTAATGAAATGATTGTTGATGAAATGATTGTTACTGAAATGATTGTTAATGAAATAATTGTTACTGAAATGATTGTTACTGAAATGATTGTTACTGAAATGATTGTTACTGAAATGATTGATAATGAAATGATTGTTAATGAAATGATTGTTAATGAAATGATTGTTACTGAAATGATTGTTAATGAAATGATTGTTAATGAAATGATTGTTAATGAAATGATTGTTAATGAAATGATTGTTAATGAAATGATTGTTACTGAAATGATTGTTAATGAAATGATTGTTAATGAAATGATTGTTACTGAAATGATTGTTACTGAAATGATTGTTAATGAAATGATTGTTAATGAAATGACTGTTAATGAAATGATTGTTAATGAAATGATTGTTAACAAAATGATTGTTAATGAAATGATTGATAATGAAATGATTGTTAATGAAATGAATTTTAATGAAATGAATGTTAATGAAATGAGTGTTAATGAAATGATTGATAATGAAATGATTGTTAATGAAATGAATTTTAATGAAATGAATGTTAATGAAATGAGTGTTAATGAAATGATTGTTAATGAAATAATTGTTGATGAAATGACTGGTATTAAAATGATTGTTGATGAAATGATTGCTAATGAAATGATTGTTAATAAAATGATTGTTAATAAAATAATTGTTGATGAAATGACTGGTATTAAAATGATTGGTAATGAAATGATTGTTGGTGAAATGACTGTAATGAAATGATTGTGAACTGGTTAATAATGAAATTATTGTAAATGATATGATTGCTGATGGAAAGCGAGTAGTGTTTGAAACCTATTATATTGACACTGAATTTGTCGGAGTTCCTCAGATGCCAAAGAACACGAACAAATGCAATCCATTAACCATTTGTTTTTTACTCGTTATAATTTATAATGAATAAGCAATAAACAAGTAACTATTAAGAATAGCTAATAGTTTTTCCCTTCAAACAATATTCACCCATAATTGCTTTTAATAGTGCCGATAAGTGTTTGCCGTACAATTTTCTTACTTACAGGAACATTTTCAGGATTTTAGAAGTATAACCGAGGCAATTACCGTTATCTACAGAAATTTATTTCAGGCGTGACGATAAAGAAATGAGGCGTGTGAATAAAAAGCACATGCTTCCGCATATGCAGGAATATAAGCTCAATTAACCAACTCATCACTGCCCAGACTCAATTGCACATCGTTGCCTCGAACAGCGACTACTGGAAAAGAAGGTAATGCAGCTATATAGATGAACTCATATATGTATAGTACCGTTTACTAGTTGATATTCCGGTGAAAGGTCTTTCATGTCTCAGGCTTACAGAGCTATGTGTTTTCTGTGATGAAGTTCGAATTTTGTTTTGATTTACCAGGCGATCCAATAATTTAATTTTCAACTTTCAGATTCTCGCCAATCTCATACAAGATGAAGTCGACATTGGCTCTACTGCTGGTGGCTCTCGCCCATGCTGTGCTGGCAACAGAGTTCCAGGATTGCGGTGAGTTGATATTAATCATTAAAATAATCAGTTAGGACCTCCGAAATCAGACATATTCTGCTACGTGCTACCAACAGTAGTTCTGGAACAGATTTGAGTTAACAATACTAGAATAGCGTAGCGCATTTGAAACATATACTCGTACATATGCGAATTGAGAAAACTCTTCCAGGAAAGTGCTTTCGTAGAATCTAACTTTAAACGAATTCAAATGTTTTGAACCTTTATGCATAGGTGTTTGCGAGAGAGAGACAAGAAAGAACAGAATATTGTTACGTGAATTCGACTTAAGCTGAGCACTTCTAGGGTTTATAACGTTTTTAGGTTCGGAAGCGTTGACCGTGGCACTTGAGGTGGAGAGTTGCGACATTCCTCCTTGCATCGTCAAAAGAGGCGACACGCTCAGCGCCACCATCCTCTTCACTGCTGGTAATGATGGCAGGAAGACCAATTCAAAAAATATTCCTAATTCTTATTATTTTGCTAGGAAACGTAGCTTAAGTAGACGCATTTGTAGGTCTACTTAAATAAAAAATTGCCATGGCATGCATCATGATAGATAATATAATACGCAACAGCTCTCATCTATTTTGCAACGTGCAATATTGTGCTGTTCTTACTTGCCTCATGTGTGATCAAAGTCTCTATCGTTCAGACCACGACGTCGAAACGATGACCGCGGCTGTAACGGCCAACATCGGTGGCATCGAAGTGCCGTGGCCCGGCTTCGATGACAACGCTTGTGCGTACCTTCTGGACGGTTGCCCTGTCGCTGGAGGTTCTCTGGCAAATTGGACTTATCCTGTCGAAGTTCTGCCTGAATATCCTCCGGTGAGTCATATTTTTATTGTTATTATATCTTGACGTATGCGCCGCTATGAACACAATACTTGTCAATATTCAAATCGAGGTTTGCTCTAACTCTAATTTGTAACTCACTGAGTATTACGAAAATTGTAATACGGAGAGACGTCGCAGAAAGATCATAACAAAGAAGATAAACTTCACATATCCGAGATATCGAAGAAACGCGAAAATCTCGGTTAATTCCTGAATATCATATTTGGAAGCAGCAAGAGATCTTCATAACTAACCTGGCCATGCAAAGTCAATACCATTAGTCATCTATAAAATCATACTCTTAACTTATCAAAGTCTAAGTCTTTATAAATGAGCCCTAGCAGTTTCCATGTGATAATGCAGTTTAAACTATCTTCTAATGGTGCTGTCGACATTGCTTCTTCTCTACGTGGTTAAACTTAATAAATAATTTAAATTTTTCTTAGATTACGACACTTGCCACCTTCCGTCTCCTGCACGACGGAGATGTGCACGACGAAGTCTGCCTCCAGGTGCCCGTCACAATTGTGTGATTTGTCGTTCTAGTGAGTGGTATGTCAGGCATGTGCATGAGAAGGACTAATAATGAAGGATAGTAATATTTTTTTTGTCACAAACTTTGTTGGTGATGTTAACCTGCGGCCAGCACAGCCAAGGGTATATTACTGCACTTTGTCATATTATTGAGTATTTGGAGCCGTAAATGCTGCGAATTTGTTGGCTTGTCACGTGCGGCAATCGATCATGTTGCATATCCGTTTTTAGCGGACCCGAAGACCTTTAAAACGCTTATAAATACGTAGAAAAATTAAAACAGGAACTGATTCCATATATGATCGTATGGAATGATATATACGGTGTGGTGGACAACGAAGAAATAGCGAAACATAATATACAGTTCATTCACAACTTCTCTTTTTCTTTTTCCTTGGGATCGATATTAACAGTCGCGCTAAACAACTCCAACAACAGGAGTTAAAGGTGGATACGATAAAATATGATGATGGTGATGGGAGTGTTAAATGAAATCTATTATGCGAATGTACACGCCCGATGTATGCGTGATGATCGCCTTGTTCTTAGGTAGCAATTAATAATAATTAATCTTCAGCAGTCCCTTTTTCTCCGTCCATGATTAATTTCAGCTTTGAAATTCAACACACGAAATTCTCGAAGCCATATGTTCAGTAACATATTGAGCAATATATGGGGACTTTCCTGGGAACAACAGCTGACACATTCCTTCCACTTCCTATATGGGTTGATCCCCAGCAAAAATACTGGCCTATGAGATACCACAAAACAATACTGGCAACGAGAAATCATTTTTATGAAAGGTTTAATATTGTTTCACATAGGAATTCGTTGAGACCATCTGAATGGAAGTTGAAGAGAACAATGCTTTGGATAAGGATTCCAGTTAGTGTTATTCCAGCATCATGACGCCATACCAGAACGTTTATATACTGTAAATTGAAGAAAAAGCTGTTAGTTTTTGCGTTCATTCGCAAATGAAATGCAAAGAAGAACATTCTAAAAAAAATTTGAAACGGGCTTCAGGTATGCGATTTATGAGCAAACTTAACTAAAAGTTTAATAGTTCCAAAATTCTAATATGATTTTTTTAGTAAAATTTAGTTTTTCGAAGTAGAAATGTTATTTGAGGGACTGTTGTGATGGTGCTACCGGATCTCACGTCTTTGCACAGTGACTCGAGAAAAATATCAACATTCTCCTAATGTATCTATATACTGCCAATCGCTCTCTATGTTTCAATGAAATATTCAGACAATCACAGAGTTTGAATACAAATATACAGGAGCTACGATCAACCCGCTAATGGTATTGACTCTGCATGGCCAGGTTAGTTATGAAGATCTCTTGCTGCTTCCAAGTGTGATTTTCAGGAATTTACCGAGATTTTTGCGTTTCTTCGAAATCTCAGATATATGAAGTTTATCTTCTTTGTTATGATCTTTTTGCGACGTCTCTCCGCATTAAAGTTTTCGTAATGCCCAGTGAGTTACAAATTAGAGTTGGAGCAAACCTCGATTTGAATATTTAGAAATAATAATTTCGAGATAATGACTATTATATTACCTCTTTGAATTAAGAATAATGAAAGTAGTTACAAATTTTGTACCCAGAAAATGAAATAGATATGTCTTTAATAGCTTAACTGCGAAAATATATTTGATAATAGACGAATGTATTGAAAACAATATTTATATTACTGAAAGTGAGAGCCCAACAATCATTTGAATTCTAGTTCACTAATGTATATAATTAAATAAATAAATAAAGATTCTCCCAAGGGCCTTCGAAAGAATCCCAATTTTTCAATTTCGATAATGCACGCGGTCACAGCACCTTGCGATGCTTCATATCCGTCATTTCTGCGAGCTGTCTTAAATTTTCTAGCGGGAAGTTCGCTTTAAAATATCGCATTTGATTTCCGCTAAGCTGTACACGACAAGAGATTGCCGTTCGGTGTTCAAAGCGGATGGAACATTTTTGTGTCGGCACCAGATATTCTTCTGCTTGCCTTCGCATACAAAAGGAATTGATAGTAATTGAGAACTCAGCCTACGCATTTTGATTACTTCTGCTTTTTCGAATACTTTTTTTTATGAGATAATTCTATTCCTTCCGAGGCATGACAAAACATAACAGATACACACCAGCATAGGTTAAAATATAATAAATAAATATAATTAAAGTAAAAGAATTAGCGGAAGCAAAATTTTTCCCAACATTGCAAATATGTTCATGCATGATTGGTCAAATAATTTTACAGCTTGATAATTTTTATTGAAAAGTCAGGTCGCACAGAAAACTTTTGTCTGGTAATCTCTTCCTTTTAGAATGAATATCTTCTAGAATCTAGAGCTTTGAAATATTTTTAATTTTTCCAGCTTTGTCATATTTATACGCATGCATGTGGTTACGACGCACGTCTCTCCACAAAGAACCTGTTGTGCTACGGATTGCTTTAATGCAGTCTATCATTAATATGGCGCATCCGCCGGGGCAAGCTCGACAATTGCGTAGAGCGATGCTTCATCAACATGAGAGCTTCTGTCTCCTGACAAAACAGCCGCTCAGATTCAGACGAGATAAGAAGAGCCTTCGTCTCGCCAAAACCTGTCAAAAAATGCGAGTGCAGCTCCTCCATATACGAGTAAAAAGGACCGCCATTTTCTTGAATCGCATTTGCTTCTCCACGGCAAGAAGATCCGAGGATTTGAAAATGCATTCTTCCACGCCGGGACTTTAGGCCAGGAAACTTGCGGCATTAGATGTGTTTTACGTTTAAATAAAATCCTCAATTTCTTAATTTTTTTCTAATATGGTTTAGAAAATCCTAGAAATGTTTACTTATTTTGGCATTGTCTGTGTCTTTTGAGCCGGATACAAGAACTTAAGCAATGTAAGCAATATTATTTTATATTGCCAGCAATGTGTTGCCAATGCTCTAAAAGTTGAGGTTCCAACAGCTGTCACTCCGATAGGCTTCGCAATCTCCTGCAAAGACTTCACCAAGCCTGGAATGTTAAGAGAATACACTTTTAATCTGATCCGCAGCTTTTTATTTCTCATACACTCATGAATTTAAGTTAATTACAACGAATTTGTTTTCATTTAGATGATCGCCTGTTTCAGTTAACTATTTATATATGCTCATAATACGAGCATACGAGTGCCATGCACGAATGCTTGTTGCCACATATCCGTTTATGTATAAGTAAATAATTATGCTAAAATAATTGCTCACATCGTAAACTAATTTCCTTGAGAAGTATTTGGAAGACCTGCACCTTTAAGAACTATACGAGTGCCATGCACGAATGCTTGTTGCCACATATCCGTTTATGTATAAGTAAATAATTATGCTAAAATAATTGCTCACATCGTAAACTAATTCCCTTGAGAAGTATTTGGAAGACCTGCACCTTTAAGAACTTAAAGGTGCAGGTGTTCAAAATTATTCAAATCAGGAAAGTGATGTTTAAGAATTTTTTGCTCGTGAAAATTTTTATTTGGCAACAAAATCTATTGCGTGAAGCGTTATAAACTTTGGAAATAAGACTAAATAAAGCATGGTATGTAATATTATATGCGATTTTATAAAAACTGCCTATAAATTTGAAAGATGTCCTCAAACTAAACCCTTTATTGACGAGGAGCACGAATCGAGAAGCCCGACATCATTTAGTGATGGCAACAACATTCCTATAAAGTGGCATTTGAAATTTGGTAATAGACAAATACATAAATGTATAGCCAATTATAATAGACAAATACATAAATGTATAGCCAATTATAATAGACAAATACATAAATGTATAGCCAATTATAATAGACAAATACATAAATGTATAACTTTGTATGTGCTCTTCTTAAGTGCAGGGCAGACTTTTGATCTAGAATTCAGCCAGCCAACCGATGCGGAATTCAAACAAGATGGACGGGAACCTTGACACAGACTTCCGTGAAGGAAATATCCTCGTTCAGCATCTTGAACGTCACGATCGTGCTAATCTGCAAATATTAAACATGAGATAGCATTTGGCATCAGATTGCAGTAGATTTAATTCTTAGTGTTCGTAGGTATTGATGAGTCGTTGGTTACTGCCGTTATTGCCAAGAGACATAATTTGTAGAATTTTGAATTGTCTTAACAGTAAAAATACAAAAATTCGAATATTCCTTCAATTTGGTCTAACTTTACTGCAAATATCTTTGATTTACCTGGATAGTAAACAATTCAATCACACAATATTTCCTATCAATTAAAATATATTCGTGGCTCTCTAAATTTATTGTAAAGATTGAATAATACTCACGGCAGGATAGGCTTCAAGGACCTAAACTTCATACCCCCAGCAGAGTGGCAATACTCACGGCAGGATAGGCTTTAAGGACCTCCACTTCATACCCCCAGTGGAGTGTCAATACTCACGGCAGGATAGGCTTTAAGGACCTCCACTTCATACCCCCCAGTGGAGTGTCAATACTCACGGCAGGATAGGCTTTAAGGACCTCCACTTCATACCCCCAGTGGAGTTGTGTTGATGCCGTGAAGGGACATTTGCTCGAAGATAAATGCCGACAAGCGTCCGTGTCGAAACCTGGCCACGGCACATCGACTGGGCCAATCAGGGCCGTGATGCTGGCAGTGAGGCGGGTGCCATCATTCTCTGTATAGGGTATGTTGTTCAATGTCTGTTTTTATAGACTGATTTCTCATACTGAACCTTTGAAAAACTGCTTTCATTTCTATGTTAATTTGAATTTCACGGCTTCTACAAAAAATTAATCACAAAATTTTAAACAGTCGAAAGTTGCTTGTTAAAGAACTATTAAACTATTACACATGAATGTATGAAATCTTTAACGAACTCGGGTAGAAGTCAAGCGTCACGTTGAAGGAGTCGCCACGTTGGAAAATGCAAGGCGGGACATCGCAGTTAGGGATACCCAGCACTACGTTCGAGGCGGCAGACCCTGTTCAATATTGTATAATTGGTGGGTGATCGAATATGTTTTATGTTTTCTAATTAATTAATACGTGGAAAAGAAAGAAAATTCAGGACTATGCATCGAAGTTATCGAATTTTGATACATAAATGTCAGTATAGTGTCAATGGTGTTAATGACACATCAGGTGTCACTGAACATAAACCGCACCTAACTGGCCACTCATCAATAAAAGCTGCTTAATACTGGCCAGAACTACGGTTTTTAGGGTCGATTTACTAATAATAACAACGAAGTTATATTATTAGTGTAAGTCTATAAAATAGAGCGTTTATATTGATAGTCGGCGACATAAGAACTGTGGCGTACTTAAGTGACGTTGACCTCAGGGCCTATACT
This sequence comes from Hyalella azteca, assembly GCF_000764305.2. Classification (NCBI taxonomy): domain Eukaryota; kingdom Metazoa; phylum Arthropoda; class Malacostraca; order Amphipoda; family Hyalellidae; genus Hyalella; species Hyalella azteca. Next base: position 183,426 of record NW_025942804.1, on the reverse strand, counting down.
TTCAAAAAAAGTTAAGAGATCGTAAGCTCATCTGCCAATCATTGACGGCCTCTCAAGCAATATCCATCAATCATAGACAAGATATAGTGCGTAAGTACTTACGTTCACTTAGCGAGTTTTGAAAGTATGTGTTCGAGGCGGCAGACCCTGTTCAATATTGTATAATTGGTGAGCGATCGAACATGTTTTATGTTTTCTAATTAATTAATACGTGGAAAAAAAGAAAATTCAGGACTATGCATCGAAGTTATTGAATTTTGATACATAAATGTCAGTATAGTGTCAATGGTGTTAATGACACATCAGGTGTCACTGAACATAAACCGAACCTAACTGGCCACTCATCAATAAAACTGCTTAATAGTGGCCAGTACTACGATTTTTAGGATCGATTAACAAATAATAACAACGAAGATAGAATATTAGGGTTAGTATATCAAATAGAGCGTTTATATTGATGGTCGGCGACATGAGTACTGTGGCATACTTAAGTGACATTGACCTCGGGATAGTAGTTTGTATTCTAGTAACGGCAGTCGTTTCTAACCCCCACTTGAGATACCTGAAATTCCCGCATTAAGGCTTTCAGGTACACTCTGTTCTAAAGGTATTCTTGAAATGTTCATCCTGATAAAAAAAATTTGTAAACAATAAAAGCAGCTCGATTATTATTGATAAATAGTTATTGTTAAAACCATTACTGAGCGATGAATTACTCACCACAATCCTGGTATTCGGTGGCGGCTGCGCAGCTCAATGCGAAAAGGAAGATTACAATGCGCATACTGGCTACACTCTGATATGTCTGATTAAATAAAAACGAACGTTGCTTTTGATGAAACCGATTATTCGATGGATTGGTGGGTAATAATAGTCTGATAGAAATATAAAATCCATGTTTAAGACAAAGAATGTATTTCATAATTTGCTGGGAAATAAGTGACCTCAAATATTGCAAGGACTGGTTCCCACGCAGTTCAAAAATATTTGGAATGCTTCCTAACATTAAGTTCATTTTACTGCTCACAAGCAATCAATATTGTGCTACTAATAAATGAAATCACATGTATTCGCTAAAATTGATGTTGCTTTGAAACCAAACTTCACAAACAGGACTCGGTTAAAACTTGTTAGTATTTCAGCATGCATCTGTTAAATGTTACAATGGCTGTGAGCCGAAGCCTATATAGATAGGGGTAATATTTAATTACGGCATCACAACACTCACGATCACGCCAAAAGTTTGAGGAAAAGTTTGACATCACTTAGGTGCGTGCTCAAGGTTTAAAGCAAATGCTACATTACATCATTCATGCTCATGCTCAAGTTTTAAAATAAATGCTGCATTACACCACTCATGCTTACGCTCCAAAACGAACATAAATGCTGCATTACACCACTCATGCTCACGCTCGAAAACGAACATAAGTGCCACATTACACCACTCATGCTCACGCTCGAAAACGAGCATAAATGCCACATTACCCCACTCATGCTCACGCTCGAAAACGAACATAAGTGCCACATTACACCACTCATGCTCACGCTCGAAAACGAACATAAGTGCTGCATTACACCAACATGCTCACGCTCGAGGATTTGAACCCGGACACTCGCCTCTTCAAAGTCCTAAAATCTGAACCTCGAAGTAGGATTACTCTTTTATAGACATTATCTGCCCGACACCTGCGTCCGGGAAAAATCTGGCCACATTTGCTTAAAAATTAAAAAATAAGCAATGAATAAAATGTGTGAATATCTAAACTTTTATCAAGGGCCACGCAGCTCGAGCTTGTGAACAGGACTGCCATGTGCCACCTGGAGCGTTTGAAAAACCCACGTCGTCCTATTGATAGCATGAAAAAATTTCTTATTTCCGTGTTATGGTGAGAGTTTAAATAAATTTAATGTAGCCCTTATGGTATGTTTTGCCATGGGTTAATCATTTTTATTATCATAAGATCGTATTTTTAGCGCATTTTATCATTTATGAAAAAAATGCACTATTGTGCTCGTCATGTCCATCTGTCTGTCCGTCCGTGACTTCACGTTTCCGTCGACGAGAAAATGCGCTCTCTGTCACTAACTGCAGTGAGTAATGAGTTATTTTTTATTTAATGATAGCTGTATCTTGAAATTACGAAGAAGTACGACTTCTTTCATTACATTTTTGAAATTAAATACATTACCCAGTAGTACCATAGATATTATTGGTAATGATTGGAACTGTGTTTATTGTTTCTATACGTAGTGATCTATTTTACCTCGTTGTATCTTACGTTATAAATGGAAACTTTAAAAGTTAGTTGGAGGTGAATTTCGGCTTCAAACTAACAACTAAAGTGTGACATGAGCTTCAATTTCTGATGAAAAAATGTGACATTTCCCAAAATCTTATGACATCCTAATCCACGGTCAAGCTGGTGCGCCGTCTTGTTTAACGTGAATTTGTAGTTATGAAAAAAATTGAGCTTCCCTAGTATATGAGACTTTCCGTAGTGTCAAGATCTCCAATTGCGATTTTTGATTAAATCGTTGAGTATGGCGTGACCCTCCAGGGTTGCCAGATTACCTGAAAACGGCCAAGTCCACGGACTAAAAGGCTTATAATTCAATATTTACCGGTAAATTCGTAGGTTCCGGTGCAAAAATTAAGTTTTCACTTTTGTAATACTTTTTAAAAATATAATAAGGAAGAATCGACATCATAATTTTTTGCCGGACAACGCAAAAATAAAATAAAATAAATTGCGGACTTTGTCCGGAAAGAAGACCCTACAACCCACCGGCTGGTCGTGCTGCACTAAACGTGTTAAAGAAATAGAGAGAGTGCTTCACAAAAATTTCACAAAATAAGAGAACTAAAGTCAGATTTTTAATGTAAAGAATAGCTGAGACAAAAAAGACAATAATTTTCAATGTATTAATAAAATTTCAGCTTTCACCTGACGGCGTTCGTACGTCTTTCATGTTTATTATCACCACGTTACTTTGACTGACAATATAAACTGTCAAATGTTAATTGATATAAGAAATTTTTGATTCGCGTAAGAGAAATTGAAATTACTCACTCTGATTATTAATCACAGCAAAGCTTTAGCAAATTTGATAAGATTTTAAAGGAGGATTCGATATTTGAAATAAACTCATGGTGCTCTTTAGCAGTTCAGTTTTAATGTTTGTTGGATAAGATACCACAATTAAGGAATACGATCTAACGCGAATCGTATTAAATACCAGTTGACAACAACCAGTTAACGATAGCAAGTACCAGTTAATGATAGCAAGTACCAGTTAATGATAGCAAGTACCAGTTAATGATAGCAAGTATCAGTTAATGATAGCAAGTACCAGTTAATGATAGCAAGTACCAGCTAATGATAGCAAGTACCAGCTAATGATAGCAAGTACCAGCTAATGATAGCAAGTACCAGCTAATGAATGAGTCGCATCGGCTGCTTGTATAACAGAGCCTATGGCGTAAATGTGATGTTCAGCACAAGAATACGTCGTCTCGGCGACACCCCATTAACGTGGGCTGATTAACGTTCTCTCAAGCAGCTGCAAACACGAAGACTAATTAAAAAAATCGTGGAGACAATGTGAAAAGATTGAGACGTGAAAAGCAAAATAGTGGAAGAGGAGGCCGCACCGAATCTTAATGAACATTAATTCACGAATATTAGTTTTCAGGCACGTTGAAGGAAAGCTTAGAATTGCAATTTATAACCAATGCTGAAATCTTCATAAGAAGTGTAGAAAGATATGAAAAGACATGTATATATGCATAAAAATATTGTTGATAAAAAAATATATGTGTTGCACGAGTACTTCGTTGCAGAAGGATGAAGTTTTAACTATAGCTTATGCAGGCAATAAATTCTTCAGGCTCGATGTTATAATTCAACTTCAACCGCAGTAAACGATGCTATAGTTAATAGTATAGCGTAAGTAACAGATGTATAAGCCGCATACGATACCTTAAGCATGTTTGCTATTCAGCTACGATGGTTAGTGGCTATACAATTGGCTATACAATTATTTCAACAATAATGGAATCCTATGGGAAAACATGGAATCCAATGTTTGTTTACCGTTGGTTAAGATTTGAGCAGTTTAGTAAAAAATATATTAGGCTTTTCTCTCTGTATTCCGTAAAAACGACTAAATATTGTACACAACGTGTCAAAAATTTTCCCAATTGCAGATGTCCTTGTTGCCCTCTACCAGCCGCTTCACCGCCGTCCGACTAGAGCCGGTGTCAGGTCCGCACGCGCAGAATGCAATCCACGTCAGAGCGTCCGGACTTTTTGATACGCGCGAGTGAATTTTTTTCTTTTCATAATTGGTTTCAAGAATTGTGGTGTCAGAAGCACCTCTCAGCCTGATGCCTGTTAAAGCTGTGGGCGCGATGCGTGAAAGGGTATGAGCAATGACCATTAAATTGAGAGAATTCCCAACTAGAAGAGTTGCCCAAAGTGAGCTGAATTGTTTCCAACTGATTGCTTTGATCAATTTGGAAGAGGTGCGTGCGTGTCGAAATGTTGAACTTTTCTCGTTTAGTCTTATTTACAAACGCCGAAAAACCAAAGTAAATTTGCAACCGAATATCTCTGATTTGCATCATTTGGTGTAAAATATTCTATCTCTGGGGATCATGAATTTGAACAAGATTAGTTTTATTCAGTTCAATAAAGCTGGGATCATCAACTAATAAGTTTTATTTTTATGGCACGGGTCGAAAATATTCATAAAAGAATTCAGCCCCTCCTATTCATATGAGCGAATATAATTTTAATTTCGAAATATGGACAGAAGATGTGCAAATAAGAGCAAACAAACGCAAAATGCAAATTAATGCAAACAAATATTTAAATTTACCGTCGTATGAAGTATTTTAATTTGCAACTCTTAACGAGAAATCATCAAAATTTAATTTCTGTGTGGAACAAGGATTGTGGGCATGAATTTAGTCGAAAAAAAAAACTAAATAATTTAACGGAAAATTAACTGTTAATTTTAATTATAAATTTTCCAATTGTTTCTCATTCATATGTAGTTCCTTTGACCACAACTACTAAAACGCTGAATTTAAGCAATTTTCTACAATTTACAACATCCTGGGCAGCACTTACCGAATGAATACATAAAAGCAGTCATATCTCTTACGATTTCGTGACGATTTTGATCGTTTGAAGGTACAAACGGCATCGAACGATCGTTTGATCATTTAAAGGTATAAGCAGCATCGACTGATCGTTTGATCGTTTTAAGGTACAAGCGGCATCGGCTGATCATTTGATCGTTTGAAGGTACAAGCGGCATCGACTGATCGTTTGAAGGTACAAGGGGGATCGACTGATCGTTTGAAGGTAAAAGCGGCATCGACTGATCATTTGATCGTTTGAAGGTACAAGCAGCATCGACTGATCATTTGATCGTTTGAAGGTACAAGCGGCATCGACTGATCATTTGATCGTTTGAAGGTACAAGCAGCATCGACTGATCATTTGATCGTTTGAAGGTACAAGCGGCATCGACTGATCGTTTGAAGGTACAAGCAGCATCGACTGATCGTTTGATCGTTTGAAGGTACAAGCAGCATCTTGCCAAAAATTCGAAGGTTTTTATTTCGTCCCGGCCGCTGCCGTGCTCGGTCAAACGGAGTAGTTTTTCATGAGCCTAATTCCAGGCCTGGCAACTTTTGTTGACAAACGTCAACAACTTTTGAACATTCTAATGGCTGTTATTGAGAGCAAAGAAACGTTAGTTATGTCTTATGGGCAATCGATGTGTGTGTGTGTGTGTGTGTGTAGTGTCGAGGCCTCTACCGTAGGCCTGCCCAATGCTGATCATATGGGCATTAAATCACATCGCTTCGCATGCGTTGAATTGAGCTTATAGTCAATGAAGGTGATGAAGTGGGAATTTATAACGCATAGCTTTTATTATGTTATAGCACGATTTGAAAATAAACTTTTGTCATGCAGAAGGCTCGAGAATGAATATTTGCAATGTCAAATTTGCGAATCTTTTATTTCGAAAACATTTATTATCAGTGGAATGGAATGTGGAATCAGTGGAATCAGTATTTGGAATGATTATTCATGATTCAGTCATGACGTGATTCAGCATGAAAAAGTTTATAGATAGATGGGTTAAATTTGCAACTATTTTATGCCAAATACAGGATTCATGATTCGTTTTCTAACTGAAGCAATAATTCATGCGACAATCTTGAGTAAGTCAGCATAAAAATATTAAAGAAAAGCAATTTATCCCCATCTCGCTGTCCCTAACCCATAACTTTATAAGCATAGTTTTTAAACTGCAGCAATTATGTGAGGGACGATATTTCTTGCATTGTTTGCACCACAAACCATTAAACAAGACCAGCAATTGCGGAGAACAAGTTCAGTGCTCCCACTAACGAGGGACTCGACAGCAGGCGGGCGATCCAACCCCTGCACGACGATCTTCACAATCGTCGATATGAAGCCGTCCTGAGTCAGCAAGATGCTGCCCATAGATAAACTCGGTGCTTTAAGAGCTGCTGGCGGTTCTTAGATCGGCAGCTCGCTGAAAATAGATTTTAATTTTCTTGATTTCCTTCGAAGTTTTAAAGATCCCTAGCGGATTTGTGTGAGAAATATCGTCGTCGCGCAAATCGATGATGACGAATAACTGTCTAGTAAATTCTTGTAGATGACTCAATAAGCTGAAGGTTTGAGAGGGAAAGCAAAATCCTTGTACGTAATTGAAATTTTTCTGTAAATATTAAATATGCCGACCAAATTTCAGTTGAAGAACTACAAAAATCTAGAATGCTCCAGGATTCTATTTGACAAAACTCCATGAACAAAGCAGAATTCCTAAGATTTAAATCCAGTCTTTCATCACAAAGGAATGATAAGTGACCAAACCATAATCGTTACCTGCTTCTCCTCGATATGAAGTTACTTGAACAAGTGCTCGAGCTCAATTGAAATATCAAATTTATTTTAGGAGCGTAAGAGGCTCACTCCAGTTGATCCACGGAACAAATTTCTGATCTCGCTGCAAGAATCTTATCCTATTATAGTTTATGTACGTTTCGTTTATATTTTCAATACTTAATTGCTTGGACTATTACTACGATTACAACACGTAACTCTAAACTTGGTATTTTAATTAAGTAATAAATTTCCTTCCTACAAGTCTCTCAAATAGCTAGTAACACTCAATGTGAAAAAATTCAAGGCAAAAAATTAATCAACTGATCAAGGTATATGAGGAGTTAGAGACGCTCCCAAAATTTCTCACGTCGACATTCATTTTTACAGGATAATATTCATACATAGCCCCTAGTCAAGTCGATATTCGGAAAATGTTGCGATAAAAATGCCTCTCTAACAATCCGACATGTATGACATTTTTAGGGACCAGCTTATTAAGTACAAGAATCCATCAGGCTAATGACAAGGCTTGTTCATATTGCTCATAACTAGGATTGTCCATCTAGCTGCTAGATGGACATGCCTAGTTATGATCAATGACAAGCCTATTCATGAGCTAGATTCTAGCTCATGACTCGCAAGCAACAATATTTAGACCAGCCTCCGCAGTATCACTCCCGACACCATCAGGTTTCAGGGGCGACGTGTTGAAGGACCCGGTAAGAACTTTGGCCTGGATTTTCACCTTCTCATAAGTGCATAACTTGCATGGGGAGAGCCACTCGTCAAACACAAACATTCTTATGAGCATTCGTCAAGTTTGCCTCATCAGACGAGTTGGGTTTCTCTTTGCCGAGTGAGGAAACCCGTGAGTGCTTTGATGCGAGGTCGGTTCGTGTTGAAGCGTTGCCGCCCCGTAATTCTTGCTTTTTAAGAACTCTTCCTTTGAAGAGTTGGAGAGAGTTGAATGGCATTATTTAGCGCCTCATCTTAGCTGTAGTTAGGATGGTTAGCTGTGAGGTGCATTATGACACCTAATTATGACACGATAACGACAATTAGGAAGTTAGTTGAAAAATTCGTAACGTTGTAACTATGATGTGCAATGTAAATCAGGCACCAAAAGGTTTTATTTGCTGTAAGAAATATTATTAATATTTATTGTGTGAGTGAAACTTTGTATTCCAAATAATTAGAAATTTTTCTGCTGGACCAATGTGTCTGAAAATAGATTGGTTTATTCAATGAGCTTCTGAAATAATTTTTCATACTCTTGGTTGGAGAGAAGTCTGAGCAAAACATTCGACTTAGAAACAAAAAGGTTATATACGAATTTAAATTTATTTGCTTTAACATTAATGATGCTTCTAAACTTTGTACGTTTTTCATTAGATGGGCTGTCATTAGAGCCGCCTACATTTTTAGCTTATAAATATACTTTTATAAAATAGACGTACGTACGTTGCTTGGCTAGGAATTTTGTAAACAAACTTGGAAATTGAGACGCAGAACTCTTGCCGTTCTTTTCTTTGCGCAACAAAAGAAAATTTCGAGTAACAATGGTGCAACGAAAGCTGTTCAGGTGGACAAGCAAATGCGTGCTGGATGACAAGCAACGTTTGTTGACGAGAAATCCACACTTAGAAATTGTATGAGTCCTCCAAGGAAAGAGAATAGGACACATTTGAGAACTGAAAAAGTTCCCAAACTGTTCCTATCCATATTCCATTTTGCTAATCCTATTCCCATCCTTAAACAGTTCACATCCTTATTCCATTTTGCTAATTCTATTCCCATCCTTAAACAGTTCACATCCTTATTCCATTTTGCTAATACTATTCCCATCCTTAAACTGTTCCCATCTTTATTCCATTTTGCTAATACTATTCCCATCCTTAAACTGTTCCCATCTTTATTCCATTTTGCTAATACTACTCCCATCCTTAAACTGTTCCCATCTTTATTCCATTTTGCTAATACTATTCCTATCCATAAACTGTTCACATCCTTATTCCATTTTGCTAATCCTATTCCCATTCCCCAACTGTTCCCATCCTTATTCCATTTTGCTAATACTATTCCCATCCTTAAACTGTTCCCATCTTTATTCTATTTTGCTAATCCTAATCGCTGATCAGAAATAATAAGATAATAAATTATTATTGAGACCTGCAGTACGATTGAGGCCAAATATATTCCATAACCAGTTTATCTTCCCGTATATATTGAACTATATAAATGAATGCGTAGCACCAATAACAAAAGTTACGTTTTTTCCTTGCCAATACATAAAGTATTTTTACTTTATTTAACTGAAACTAAGTCCTAAATTTTGTTTAATATTATAGAAGGGTAGAGCAGTAGACTCAAACTTCATTTTATTACAAATATTGCTTGCGTAAACTTTGACCTTGTATCAGTAGTATATTAACCGGTAGTAGATCGCTGTTATTGTGCTCATCTCAGTCATATCTTCTCGTCGTTTCCTGTAAATTATATCAGTAAATAAACACCATATTTTTTTCAGATAATCTGTAATACAGAAAAAAACTGTAACTGAAACAGGAAATGAACCGCGATTCACTCAACAAAAATTGGCACTGATTCCAGAGATAGCCCTCGGAAAAGGTTCCTCTAGTTCCTCATTAATTTAAGGCACAGACTTGGGCCGACAGTAAAAGTTGGTGGAGCATCCAAGGAACGTTTGAGTGTCTCACAGGGCCGGTTTACTGCAGTGTCTACCGGGCAATGAAACTGTCTCACGAGCTGTTTACGGTCGCCCGGGCGGCCGTAACCTGCTGCTCTCAGCATTATGACCAATTAAGCTACAGTAAAAAGAAATGCATTACTAATCCAGTTTTACACTTACACAAGGAAAACTTTGGGATTGGTAGTAAGTGATGATTGATTTTCAGAATGAAGAGTGTCACTTGAAATCAAACATAGAGTTTTGATATTTTTAATTATTATTAAAGAAACGTTCAGATTTTTACAATTTAAACCCAAGAATGATGCTCACAGCTTCTAAAATTGCAGGTAAAATCATGAAGTTCAAATAAAGAACTATTTAGAGCCTCCATCTTTAAAACGACCTTGCTACCAAGGATTAATTCATTGTTTTCAATCCTATTAATTGATTCTAGGAGATCAATTATAATTATAAATAAGGTCGTCATGCGTATTTTCAAAATCAGGTCATTATTAATAAAAATGAATGGATAAGAACAACGCTTTGATATGCCACTGTTTTCTCTCACAAATGATCTGAAAAGTTGACAGAGTTACGTCAGTTCGAGCGTCCGTTCTTTTCAGTTTGTGGAAAGTTCTTTTACGGCAAAGTTTTCCAGAAAAGTTGTCTCATATTGGATCGGATTTTCCTACAGGACTTCGATTTGGTCGAGTTTTCATTGAAGACTTAGATTTGTCGGGTGGTTAGGTATCGAAGTCTTGGACAATAAAAGCTTTGTTTTCGATTGTTACAATTAGGAGCTTCGATACGATGTTTTTTCATGCGAGCAACCTTGAAGTGTGAGACTCTAGAGTGATTTGCAGGCATTATTAAACCAAAGTTTACTATTTTTTTCAACATGTAAATTAAAGTCTACTTACGGGTAATTTTCGAACGAAAAGTTTGTGTGGACTTTCAGATTATCATCATTAGAGATCACCAGCGAGAAAAAATACTCAAGTTTCCCATTCGCAGCACGTCACGAAAGTTAGCTCTTCTTCATGGCATGTCTAATGGGAGAAGTAAAAGTTCGATTTAAGAAGGTCAGGAACATTATTGCGAACATCTCATTAATTAACTTAATCCTACATAGGAAACTTACCAGAAATGAAAATTGCATTTATTAGTTTTATCCTAGCATATTTCCTGCGATTTTCTAATATCTTGTGCTGAAATCGAAGCTGTGCATTCTCTTTCAGCTACGACTTTAGGCAATAATAATTAACTTTCTTCAAAATCAATCGATCATAACCCTTATTTTTGTTGTTCTTTGATAAGTGTACACGAAAATTGTTTCTAGAAAAGACATTCCGTTATATTTATTAAATATTTATTTAGTAATGTTTCGGCATTCCGTTAAATGTGTCATCTTATTGACAAATATCACATTTTGCACACAAAAAAGATAACCACTAATTCCTTAGATCAATTTATACTCCATAAGTTCATATTAGGATTGAATCGATCAGAAAAATTTTTCTTTCGTTTACAATTTTGCTGCACATTTCGTTAGGGCCTGAAGCGCTCTTTGCAATTTCGTGCGCTCTGAGATCAACGAACTTCTACTAGTGTTACTCTTCACAAAATTGTGCTAAGGGCTCATTCTATTTGGGTCTGTTGGATACTAATTAGCCTTGCTGTCCAATTGCCGGCATCATGGAGTTATTGAAATAATCTGATTACCTTTGCTTTGGGACAAACTGAGTAATTAAAAGCATGAAGTACCACTGATAAAGCCTGATTTAGCGTGCGTGATTAAGCGATGTGACACGCTATGCTGGTCCTGGACAGAAAAAATGCATTATTTGGAAGAGGATTTTTGACAGCTTGGAGATCGACTTGGTACACTACAGTGGCTGCAATCATTTCAGGAATGCCGCTTTAGTCGTATGTAAATTATACAATTAACTGATATCTACACAAATGCACAGTGGCCATAGTAATTTCAGCTTTGTTTTTTCGAAAAACAAGTGGATAATTTTCAGTTTAATTTTGGATAATTTTGCTTTCTTTTCAAGAACCGCTATCGATTTCACAATGAAAATTATTGTGCATATATATTAGTAAATTCTACAGATTTGATGATAGATACAAAATTCTAAATCTATTTCTTCAAAAGTTACAATTAGTAAATTCTGCAGATTTGATGATAGATTCAAAATTCTAAGTCTATTTCTTCAAAAGTTACACGAAAATAACCGAAATGTGTTTTTTAATATAGTAATAAGTAATATATAAGTAATAACTATAAGTAATAAGTAATAACTATCGCAAGAGATGTAGGATCTCCACCAAACCCGAGAAACGAGTAAATTTCTCAGCTGAGCAGTGGCTGTACTAATTCTAGGTTTGAGAAATCTGATATTTGAAAATTAGGTTATTATAGTGCAAGCTTTAAAATAGAATAATTAATGCCGATTTTGTAGCGATAATCCCAACCGTTATATAGTTTTCTATATATTACAATGTCTAACTTCTCTACAGTCATTCAGGACATATCAAAATGAAATGAAATTAGAAACGCGACCACCAGATATCGGTTTTATACCATAGCCCATTTTGTTGTGTTTTTTTTTTTCATTTTCGTCTAAATTTTTGTGCAAGTTTTGTTCACTATTTTTGTAACATTCTTGCTGGAGAAATTCCATTTCATGCAAAGAAGTCGGCGGTATACAGAAAGCATGCAGGATCGATGCATTACACATGCCAAAGAGGAAAAATACTTGGAATTTGAAAGAAGACCTTCACCTGCATGTGAAAAAAATAACAAATTTGTTTTCACCGTAAAAGTCGAACCGTTTCAATTTACTTTTATTTACAGTAATTCCCGTGAGTGATGCATTGCATCAGCGTTCTTCACTAAATGGAGCCTTCCCGGCATTAAATAAATGTTTTCATTCTATTATATTGCATGTGAGTATTTCAGAAAACGGAACTTTACCCGCACCACAAGAGGGATGTGCTGTAACAGTATTTTTCACTTAACGGAACTTTCATCACATGCGTTTCGTTATTCATACCAATTATCTGCTATGATTCTTAATGCCTTCAATGGAGTGTTTTTAGCAGTAAAATGCAGTGACAATGTCAGTTTATGAATTATTTCCTTTAGAAAAACAGTTTGAAGACTGAGCACAAATCCCCTTGCAGAGCTTTGATGTGCCTGTCACTCTGCTCCATTGAGCTTTTCTAAGGCTTTCAGGTTTAAATATAGGAACTTGATCAGATTTTTGATTGGAATACCTTTAGATGCACTTTTTCTTCCATCCGTGTCTTTCTAAAGGTATTATAAAATTCTCAATAGGTCGTATTTTTTCATACAGTGGACATGAATTGAATCCATTGAAACGCACCGAAGACGCGTGACTCTGGGGCAGTCGCCATTGATACACAACAACTCAATAAAAAGCATTTGGATGAAGTAAAGAATATTTCTCAATTATTATCAGGTGCTAATGAGACTGGAAATTAAATTAGTTTATACAGTAAGCGAGAATAATTACCTTACACAATATTATTGTACAAGTTCAAATAAGTCTATTTAATTTTTTACACGTTATGCGTTGCAAAAGTTCATTGAATTCAATTATTTGTGTTGTCCTGGTTTCACTGAAATTTGCGTGTACTTTATTAATAATTTTTCCAATTCACTATGAAATTTACTGGAGGAATCATTATAGCGCACATAATAGCGTGCTTTGTATTGTCAATATCCTGAACTTCGATTAAATGGAAGGAAGGCGTAACGAGCCACTATGGCGGAGCATGGAAGTATCGTCAGCTCGTAGAATATTGAACAGATGCAGTTTAAGGCAAATGCCTCGCTACTGGCCAGCTATTGTCGCACAGCTGCGTTTCGTTACACAGCGCTCAGCCACATAAGTTACTTAGAGTGCTCTATTCAAAAGATCTATTCATTTATTGTTGATTGCTTATAAACAACGTAAAGTCATATTTTTTTCAACGCTCAAAGTCAGCAGTCTTATTAAACTGTTGTTCTTTTGCAGTATTCATTATCCAAGATTTATTATGATTGTATGAATTTGCCATAGCAAGCAGCGCAATTTTTTGTTGTGTTTCGATCGACCTCAGTGGATAATATTTGTTTTCATGAATGTTAGTTTAATTTATCCAAGAATTTTTTTTGGTACTTTGTTATGAGAATTGCAACGGTAATATTTTTTTAACGCCAGAAGATCTTGGATTAGCGGATTTTTTTTTACAGCCGACCGATATAACTGATTATTTTCATAATTTATAAAGCTGTATCAATAGTATGGTATCAATATTTATGTCACTTGTTTGCTTAATTCGCAAATTAACTAAAAATTTAAAAGCACAGAATAGTCCACAATAATTCATATCTTATAGAAAACGCTTTGGAGTTCAGCTCCATCGTCAGTTCGTAGAATCTAGAAGTCACAAATTAATACAATGAAAGCACAGAACGAAATTAAAAATTTAAATTTACAAATAATAGACAGAGCACAACAAACTATCTATTCACAATTTCAAGGGGATAGGAACTAACAGCTGAACTTAAACTGGTCCTAAGTTTAAAAATGTACTAGGATTCTAAAATACGCAAATCTGAAGTACCAGAGGCGTAAGCTAACACCCTAAAGTCACTGTCAGAAATAGGGACATCACACTGCTCGGTGTGAGCGCTCACAGCCGAATGAGGGGGCGCGATAGCAATTGTCCGGTCCTACAACTCCTGCCCTTATGCTCAGCGACCCTGGAATAATGATTGCGTGACGTCATCCCGACGTAATGCAGATGCACATCGTGCGCAACAATATTGATAAACCAGGGACGATCGCATATGAACAGGGAGCATATCTGTATGTATAAAGAAAGAACCGATTGTGAAATTGTTTACCAGCACAATATGAAGATTGACATTTGGGAAGGATCTATTGAACAAGACTTTTAATTCTCTTGACATAGGTTCGGGCGCAGGGCCGAAATAAGGAAAAGAACAATAAATAACTTTTATTCCTACTATAGCGCTCGGGAGCAACCTCACTGTTTCGCTTCGACATGAATTTCTTGATTTGAGTAAACACCAAACTTGCCAGGAATCCATTAAGCGAGAAAATATTGCGTAAAAATTAAAATTCAGCGTGCAATACATGGTATGTGGAACAAATGCAAAACCCTCTATGCACTAATATTTGAAGCCCATTCAACTCCCACCGGAAGCTTCCACCTCCGGTACTTCAGATTTGCGTATTTTAGAATCCTTGCACATTTTTAAACTTGGCCCAGTTTGAATTCAGCTGTTAGCTCCTATCCCCTTGAAATTGTGAATAGATAGTTTTTTTGTGCTCTGTCTATTATTTGTAAACGTATGTTTTTAATTTCGTTCTGTGCTTTCATTGTATTAATTTGTGATTTCTAATTTGGGATTCCAGATTCTACGAACTGACGATAGAGCTGGATTCCAAAGCGTTTTCTATAATGATATGAATTTTTATGGACTATTCTTTGCTTTTAAATTTTTAGTATCAATATAGTATAGTATATATAATAAAAAGCAGCAGCTGCAATATTCTTGTAGCTGCAGGATATGATATTAAGCATCAGCTACAATATTCTTGTAGCTGCAGGATATGATATAAAGCATCAGCTGCAATATTCTTGTAGCTGCAGGATATAATAAAAAGCATCAGCTGCAATATTCTTGTAGCTGCAGGATATGATATAAAGCACCAGCTGAAATATTCTTGTAGCTGCAGGATATGATATAAAGCATCAGCTGCAATATTCTTGTAGCTGCAGGATATAATAAAAAGCATCAGCTGAAATATTCTTGTAGCTGCAGGATATGATATTAGGCATCGGAGAAATATTCTTGTAGCTGCAGGATATAATATAAAGCATCAAGTACAGGTAGTAGTATAATGTTTTGCTAGCGCTTCAGCTATCAAGCTATTTCGCACCGGAGGTCAAAATATAACAATGCCAGCGAGGCGGAAGGTCTCAATTGTTCAAAACCTCAAATTAATCATCACCCACAGGGGGCGGAAGGTCTCAATTGTCCAGCCCGCTGAAGCTGGCTCGAAAGAAGCAGCGTTAGCATCTCAAAGAGACGAAGTGACAAGGAGGGACAGGTTTATTCTTGTATCTGCAGGATATGATATAAAGCATCAGCTGCAATATTCTTGTACCCGCGGGATATGATATAAAGCATCAGCTGCAATATTCTGGTAGCTGCAGGATATGATATAAAGCATCAGCTGCAATATTCTGGTAGCTGCGGGATATAATATAAAGCATCAGCTGCAATATTCGTGCAGCTGCATAGAACATCGCCAGCAATGCATGTTAGGAACATTTTACGACTTGGCTGCGGCTGTAGTATAGCCCTGATCGAGTCACGTCTCAAGCCAACCGTAAAATACCAATGCAAGTTTTTATGGGCCAGAGACGCGGGCGCTCGCGCAGTTTTGTGCCTCGAAGCGAGGCGGGGGTTCGAACAAACAAAATATGAGAGCCTCGAGTGTGCAGTGGCTTGCATAGACGCTCTTGAGATTCCTCTGTATTTTTAACAGATCATCGTCATGCTGAACTGAAAACTCGGGGTAAGTATGAGGATAGTATTGAATGCAAATAAGTTTTTGGTATTTGAGGCTGAGAATAGAAAATGATGCGTTGAAGTTTTAAGTATTTGGTTCTTGGACAAGTGCTTAGCAAACTGAGAGAATACTTGAATGTGTGTGGAGGGAGAATAGTTTCTCGTCACTTATATCTTAAAGTCAAATAAATGATGATTGTAAAATTGTGGGAATGAAAAGCCTAAACATATGATGCTCAAATTTCCTTTTATTTTTATTGTGCTATGTCTTAACACGGATCGTTTTTTTTACCTCTGATATATTATTTAGGTAATTAATTAAATGATCATAGTTATATCCCAAGACCCGAAGGCAAAAATTGAGTCGAAAAATTGAAGTTTTTTAATCGGAGATTTAAAATCATTGTTCAATAATTTACTCCTAGGTTTAGAATATTTTTATTGTAATTTTTACTAGAATTTGAGCACATATGATATCATCATCGGACGACTCGTTTCTGATGGCTTTTACTTAGAATTTTACATGTGTAATTCTTACTCAGAATCAAATGGTTGCAATAAATTATTCATGTTTCTTTTCTGTCCCCAGTATAAGCTTCCTATTAATCAAATTTTAAATTCGGTTGATGGTACTTACACCCCATTCGTACAGAATATGAATATCCACATGGAAAATATTTTAAAATGTTTGAATCATTTTCCAAAATTTATAAACATATTTTATTAAAATTTACTGTAAAGAATGAAAAAATCTATCTACCGAGCCTGAGGATACCATGGCGGACAAAATGAAATAACTATAAAAATGTGAAAAGAAAATTCGGACGCTGATATGCTCACAGATTTAAAAAATTTTGCAGTAGGGCAAACGAAAGATGATCGTGAGATGACTATTGGGATTGAAGGTTTTGCAGTTATTTCCTGCAAAAAGTGCAGATATAACTTCAAGTTTTGCCTGAAGCGTTTCATTGAATTTCCTAAGCTAAGAAAAGCAATGAGTGGGAGTCCGTGGGCTATCGTATTGCCTGAGGCGCTATAGCTTGCTTCTTCCTAAGATATCATCTAATATTTCGAGGCGACGTAAAATAACGCCTGAGTTGCACAAAAGACTTTGAAATTACGGCGAAAATAAGCTTAGTTTAGCCGCTTTCATAGTGTATAAATCAGGAGAGTTGAGCCAGGTCTGAAAATGACGAGATTTATTGAAAGGAAATACAATGAACTGTGCAACGTATACTGCAAACATGGCGATCCAAATTTAATTGGCTCATTTTGGAAGCCATCTTTATTCTTGCTGTCAGTTTGACATTATAAATGAAAGTTATTTATTTATTTCAACTGCATGAATAAATTAGCCGCGAGCGACAGGATATAGCATGTGCCGCTCAAAATACTGAGAGTAATTAATTCATGTAATACGATAGAAATTAATTCATTGATTTATTATTTTTACTATATATTCAACGTAATAATTAAAACCAAGGTGTGTGTATAATATGTAAATTTAATCATTTAAAAACAATGAGTACGCAGACATGAAATACTACGGCCCAACAGTCCTTCATAAGCATCAGTAAATAGATTCCATGGTGGCGTTGAAAATAACTTAATATAAATGCAGATTGCTTCGTCGCTGTGGCCACCGAACAGATCCTCGCGATTTTAGGCTACACAGAACTGCTGCTCGTCGCCTTTTGTGTCGTGAGACAATAGCGGCGCTGGTAGCTGCGTGGCCAGATCTTACAGCGATTAGTGCTAGCTTCGGAATTGCCTAGAGTTTATCTTGCCTTCTTTTTTCCAAAGAGCAACGAACACTTTTTTGATTTATGGTAGAGGGCGGAAATATTCCAACGTCACCTTTGCTGAAAATTACTGAGTGAGATTTCTTTTTCCATGGTCTTCATAAGTTGAAAAATGAAAATGTATTGTTTTGTTGAGACTTATGCTGAGATAGTTTCGGTTTTTATTCACTTGCGCAATAGTGGAAAAGTACATGAGAATATAAATATGCCGCACTGCAAGGTAATTGATGCGATACTTAATTAAAGCAAAAAATCTCATAATAATCGAATTTTTTTACAAAATTTTTGCAGATCAGAAGAGTTTAACATTGGGAGTTTAAACAATTTCTCTGGTGTATACAAATTTGAAATTTTACTTTCCGAAGAATCATTATTAAATTCTGTTCAATCTCACCCCTAACACATATTACCCTGAATCCTAAAATTTCGAGCCCAAGATGCTCACGTATCTTTAAAAGGCAGAAAAACTAGTAATTTTCGTGAAAACTAGTAATTCGTGAAAATACGAAGAGGGACGTCTCACAAATAATTTAATTATTGAAAAACAGTTTTCTATGACAATTAAATGAAGAAACACTTGACGAGTACATGGAAGATTAATTATATGCAGACAATAAGACAATTAGCTACTCAGAAGAAATGCAGCGCGGAGATTCAAGAAAAAATGTATAAAATATATGTGTCAATCTTCTGCATCCATGTTGGCAATTATTCAGGCTTTGACAGCAGATGTACATCGCAGCGTCTGACAGCCTTGCTTGCTTGTCAGGTTGTCAGGTTGTCAGAAGAGATGAATTATCAATACAGCTGCAGCGGCTTTAATAACAAGTGTTGTGGAAAGAAGCGCAGTTTACTGGTAAATGTTATTACCATGTGTACATAAAGTGCAATATTTACCGAATTTATTTCAGGATTTTATTCAATCGGTAAGGGGAAACATATTTTCATTGAAATAAAGTTGATCCAATGAAATATTACAATAAATGTGTATTTTAACAATATGTATATGGATTTTGCTACTAACCGAAATACAGTACACTATTAAAATTTTAAACACTATATGCCAACGTATGGTAAACAATAAAACAAAAAAATTTCAATGTGTCAGCCTGCAACACCGATGGCAACTTCTGCCTGTAATTAAATTAGTTTTCAAAGTTTGGGAATTCCTCCTCTATATGTTATAATAATTCTTCCCCTATACCTTATAATAGATTGAAAATTTCTAATCAATTTTTCATTTTAAAAATTTCTGGTATTGAAATAATTGGGATGGAAGTCTGATATGCTGGCATAGGCTTACGAGCTGCGCGCTCATTTATAATGAGCTGGCCATGAGACAGGCCGTGACATCCTCGATATCCTGTGTTATAACCATACAAAATTTAACTTATATTAAAGTCGATGAAGATGTATTGGGCAGAACAGAAGGTAGAGTATAAAACATGAGATGCGTCTATACCAGCGGCACTGCAGAGCGCTCGTAATGATCAGGACACGTAGCTCTGGTGTGGCTTGTTCTGTTTCATTGAATGAAGTTTGCGCAAGCTTTATCTTAGATGAGCGTAAATGAACATCAAATATTTTTTATTGACTGAATCATATATGAACCCAGTTAATGCTCATTTGTACACAACACGATAAAAGTGTTAAGCACAGTTAAGCAAAAACATTATATAATTGGTGCAATATTTGATTACTATACAACAATTTAAGAAGTCAATCATTTTTGAAGGTGCAATGGTTTTAGGCAGACACTTATAATCTTTAGAAAACCAATGATGTAGGAGGATGATAAAAACTTTTAAATAAATTATTTGTATTAATGTCTTCACATAATCAAAGCTCGACTATGCATGTTTAAATTAATTTATCATTACCTCATCATTGTTAGACGATAAATATTGACTGAATTGAATGACTATTGAACAAAAATAATAACATATGATATCATATCCAACACTTACATTCATAACACTGACAAGCCTCGCTGCGTTATCAGCGGGGCAAGAAGTGCTGCCTGCGATCCGATTCCGGGAGGATGGAATCGCGGCAAACATGTCGTACGTTCGCTGGAGGGGGGGTAGCGTGCCCCCGCTGAAGGCCTTCACGCTGTGTGCGCATATGCGTGTCACGCACAACAGCGGGGACTTGCTCACGATCATCAGCTACGCCACGAAGACGCACCGCAACGAACTCCTGATCTGTGAGAAACTCAGCATGCATAGAGGCTGTCTGTAGTAAATGTAGTCAATAGATCCTAAATGTGCGAATATCAGCATTATCGAATATATGAATAAGATTGACGTTAAATAAATGTGAAAACGCACAGTTAAACTGAATTCTCGAGTAATTTTTATTATGCGTCCGAATATGGGGTAAATTTTGCAATAGGTTAAGTTGAAATTGAATCTGGAACTTGATTTTACAGATGCTAGATAAATAAAATTCCAATTAGCCTTTTCAATTTAAAGTCGATTTAAGTTCACTTAAAATGCTCTGTTTTCTGCCAGTCGGATGCTTAAAGACATAAGGACACGATAAATAATTTTACCCACGGCTTAAAACCTTTTTCCACCACATCGCTCAGTTAAACTGAATTCTCGAGTAACTTTTATTTTGCGTCCGAATATGGGGTAAATTTTGCAATATGTTAACTAGAAATGGAATCTGGAACTTGATTTTACGGTAGTTGGAAATATAAAATTCCCGTTAGCCTTTTTAATTTCAAATCAATTTAAATTCTATTGAAATACTCAGTTTTTTGTCAGTCGAATGTTTAAAGACATTAGGACACAATAAATAATTTTACCCACCGCCTGAAACTTTTTTCCACCACAGCTCTGAGTATGATAGAGGGCTACCTCCAAGTTAGCTGTTGCGGAGGTGCCGGCTTCTTCATTGTCGCAAGAATAATCAACTCCTTGCCTCTTCTTCGCTGGATTCATCTGTGCGTTGGAGTGAATCTTCAGGCAAACGAATACAACATTTATATCGATGGTCGTCAGTTTGGAGGGCACATCGAGAACAGAGGGAAAGAAGAGCTTGTCATTCGAGGCGGTGGAGTTATCATTTTGGGCCAAGAGCAGCACGCACTCGGAGATCTCGACGCTTATCAAAGTTATGAAGGTGTTTTGGCTGGGCTGCTGCTTGTGTTTTCTATCATCCCCATCGAAATCATCGATAATTTTTTAAACTGCGGAAATGTTCAATTTGATCGAGTCGAAATGTCTTTTTATGAGGTTGATGCGTGGGAAGTTATTGGGTGTGTTCGATTCCTGAACGTTTCAAGGGGTTCAGTGTGTGACCAGGAGTCTCGAGAATTCATGATAATTCCGGTCAGAAGTGGACTTAAAACAGCGGTGTCTACTTGCCGTGTCCTCAACAGCAGAGTAGCCGTGCCAAAGAATGAAGAAGAAAACGTAAAATTTGCCGAAATTTTGCTGTCAAAGCGACAGGTATGCCAAGAAGTTGGTACGGGCGTCTTGGCATGGGTAGGTGCAAAAGCTATGGTTTCAGAGAACGGTTCATATCAGTACAAAGATCTGATATCGAATATCCCAATTAACTTTACTAACATTTTTCATGATTTCTTCAATCCTCAAACTGGGAACGAATGCCTCTTCCTCGAAGACTCGATCCAAGGATACTGGACCCGAAAATCTTGTCAAATTAAAGCCTGCTTTGCTTGCGTGTTCCAAAAGCCAATCGTCTATCACTTGCGCGGCTTGGACGAAGAATACGAATTTGACAAACACTTCGTAATTATGGGCACCATGCATGACATGCCTGTGTTTAGTGGCCTTGGTTACACAACAATCAAGGCGACCAATAACTCTGCATGGGAACTGGTGAATTCACGTCACCCTGGAATAAAAGGCTACCTTATGGATACTGGTCTCTTTAATCCACTTGGTCGCCATCTTTGGTCTTTCAAGAGAGGCCCGGAAGACGTGCTTGAAAACAAAGAGCTTCTGTTGACGGCATGCACTCCTGAGGAGTACACGTGTCGTGATGGTTCATGTATCAGTAGAAGCCAACGTTGTGATCTCGAGGCAAACTGTCCAGATCAAAGCGACGAAGATGCGTGTTTCATCTTGGGCATCACAACTGGATATCTTAAGAATGTAAGAGTTGTTCTATAATTATAATAGCCACTAAGGGATTTGATTGACTCATTATTAAGCCCGGTTGCACTGTTGACCGGTTAATTTTTCTAGGTAGCCTATTTGAACAACACCAAATTTGAAAATAGCGTCAATTCTATTTATTTTTCTACCAGGATAAAAGTTCGGACGTTATAACTCAACCATCCATTGACTTTGAGGATTAGATTTCGACTATGATATTACTGTTTATTTTATTCTGGGAAAAGTAGCAAACAGAATGCGCAACTGTGCGAAGTAAATTCCAATTCTATTAATATACCTCAATTGATATTCAAAACCTGTCAGCGAATTCTACTCATATTGTTTTCAATTTAGACAATCTTTAAGTGAAAACCGTGGCTTCTGAAATACTTGAATTTCATCTCAAAATCATCAACGCCTGAAGTATCACTTGCAAGTGTAACGCAAGTTGACATCATGTTGCTCGTATTTCACTGCAGGTTCCACCACCAAAGACAGACACTGAGCCCGTTTTTGTGAAACTTTCTGCTGACATCCTTTCTCTCCAGCCTCTTGACCTGCTCAACATGAAGCTCGAACTCAATATTAAAGTTACCCTTGAGTGGAATGATGCCAGACTCACGATGATAAGTCTTCAAGACGATATTTCGTCTAATGTCATCCTCAAGTCAGACCAGGTGATTAAATTGGTACTAAAAACTCTTTTTGATATTACCGCAAAGACATGGAATATAAATAAAGAAAAAAAATTATTAACAGATATTACTGAAAATATGAACCAATATTTCGAATGAGAATAATTATATCGTGATGAAATATTTTACCAGAAAGTGAGAGCAGCGAAGCAAATATTTCAAAGAGAAATTAGTATTTTGCCAGTGTTTAAAGTGAATGAACAGTTAGGTAAACATATTATAAAGTACACGTCTGGTAGAACATTAAAAACATGTTGCCGGACCGATCATGAAAACTTAGAAAAATTATTTTTTTATGAAGTATTGCATAGGAAAAAATTGAAATCGAGCATTTGTACTCTTACAGATCTGGACTCCGGCTGTGCTTTTCGAGGACGAGTTCTTCAGTAAAGCAGCCGTCGAGAAACTCTGGAGCTTCTTCGTAGTGATCAAGCGGTCACCGAGCTTGCCTGACGATGACAGGCTCATTTCTGAAGGTTCGCTATTTTTAAACGAGAATTGTACTTGTTAGGCAGCATTCTATAGCTGTTAGCAATTAATATTATTTAAAAAGCAGAAATGTTAAATAGTCTAAAAAATTACACGTTTTTTAAGATTAAAGTGGCATACGAAATGAAAACTGAAATAATGTACCGTGACGGACCATTCTGGTTCTACCGTATAGATGATAAAAAACTACAATGACAAATGTAAACTACAAATTCACCCATTGCAAATGTACAATATTCACAAACAATGCATGATAAAATTAATTTAAATTGAAAATGACATTTAACCTTCAGATCCCGTATTCTCGGCAACTGAAAACCCTCTGAGGCTGGAGGAAATCTTCCGGTTGAAGACTTCGTGTTTTATGAGTCTTGCGGCTTACCCTTTCGATACGCAGACCTGCTCCTTCACGTTCCGCATGACGGGGGCTCCAAAAAATTTACTGGCTTTTGATCCGAAGTCTATGGACGTAAGGTTCAGCGGGGCCGTCAACATTGGCGAGTATGCGGTTGCCGACATCAAAATAGTTTCCCACGACCGAAGAAATTACAGCGGCCAGGCCATCCGTCTGAAATTGAAGAATTTGTCCGGATACCATGTAACCGCTTCGTTCATTCCCACAATGATTATGGAGGCAATCTGCTATTCCACTTTCTTCTTCCATTTGGATGATTTCAACGACAGAATTATGGTATCGCTTACATCCTTGCTTGTGTTGTCAACCCTCTTCGGTCAAATTACTACCTACACACCCAGAACTGCGTACCTTCAGCTTCTTGATGTGTGGTTTGTATCATCGATATTCTATGCCTTTTTTGTGGTGATATTATTGGTGATCATTAACCACTATAGGATCAAAGAAGGTCCAACTGGGTTTACGAAAGTCTTCACTCTTGTCGACCCTTCAATCAAGGGTGAAAAAACTGGGCGCTTAACTGGGAGATTGAGCAAAAAAATAAACTCTCGAGCGCAAAAAATTATGCCTGTTATTGGGGGTCTCTTTGTCATGTGCTACTTAATAACAGCGTATTCCATCGAGTGAGAAGAGAACGCTTCTTTTTTCTCCCTATAAATTGATAAAATCTATACGAGCCTTTGACTGAACAAAGTTACCTGGGATATATATGAGCTCAGCGTGAATCAGGAACAAATGTACGGTTGCATTGAGATATCTTGGCATGATTGGTACTTTCCTGGTATCTAAATGAATCCTGAAATTGAAATGTATGATAGTAAAGGAATTATTTTATTCATGAAGTTTGAGGTTAAATGCTTAAAAGATTTTCATTAATGACACTGAAAATATTAATGGTATATTGCATAAAATCGTTAGAAGTTCATAACTAAACGTTGCATCTACGTACTTTCTCTCGCCTTACATTGATGAGTCTTTAATTTATGATTCTCAATTTTTTTTCGAAATCGTTAAAAATAATTTATGATTCTGATTGCACTATTTCTATTCAAACTTTACTAGCATTATGTTCTCACTTTACTCATATTATGGGCATATGAATTTTATGAAGCTTGTATAATGATTCGCAATTCGCAAGGAAAGAAAATGCAGATTTAAATTGCAGTCAATGTTGCTTAATGTCCCGGGGTTGGGGCCGGGAGGCATCATAAATAAAATAATTGCAGTCGGGAGTAAAAATGAGTTTTTTCCATGAAATTTTACTCTTCTGTGATCATGACTCAATAATATCAGAGCACAGACTCGTTGGCATTTGTGCGCGAGCATAATACAATAAATAAATAAACAATAAAACTGCAAGAGGTTTCGAGTTTATTTAAGAGAAGCAATTCATTTCAATGGAGCGCGCGTGCATTGGATGCGACTAGGTAAACTCTTTTCTGGCAAACTAGAAGCCTAACCTCCGACAGATATTTGCACTAATTGTTAATTAGAGATCAGAAGTTCTCTCGCCTTACATTGATGAGTCTTTAATTTATGATTCTCAATTTTTTTTCGAAATCGTTAAAAATAATTTATGATTCTGATTGCACTATTTCTATTCAAACTTTACTAGCATTATGTTCTCACTTTACTCATATTATGGGCATATGAATTTTATGAAGCTTGTATAATGATTCGCAATTCGCAAGGAAAGAAAATGCAGATTTAAATTGCAGTCAATGTTGCTTAATGTCCCGGGGTTGGGGCCGGGAGGCATCATAAATAAAATAATTGCAGTCGGGAGTAAAAATGAGTTTTTTCCATGAAATTTTACTCTTCTGTGATCATGACTCAATAATATCAGAGCACAGACTCGTTGGCATTTGTGCGCGAGCATAATACAATAAATAAATAAACAATAAAACTGCAAGAGGTTTCGAGTTTATTTAAGAGAAGCAATTCATTTCAATGGAGCGCGTGTGCATTGGATGCGACTAGGTAAACTCTTTTCTGGCAAACTAGAAGCCTAACCTCCGACAGATATTTGCACTAATTGTTAATTAGAGATCAGAAGTTAAAACTATCGGTATAATCTGATATTCTTTGCTTCACAATACAGTTCAATAAATTTTCTGTTTGTTTACTGAAGATATTTACATTGAAGTTGCAAGCCTAATAAAAGATACATTATGTCATAGGAAGATTTATTTTAAGCAATACAAGAATATGATGTACTGGGAAATATAAATAATTTCTTAGTAGAAATAGAGTAATAAAGATGTTAATTACTCAAAATATCATAGTTATTTTTCGTTCAATTTATCATGGACGAAGGGATTTCTTTGGCTCGTCAACTCAGGACCCATGTTGCTTTAAAATGCCTTCCTGCTCATGGCGACTTGACGAATGAGTCGAAAAACGCGCATGGATAAAAATGGCTGCGAGGTAAGGATGCGGATCAGTTATAAGAAGACTTTCTTATTCAGAATGTTCTGATAAAATATAAACAGATCCCTGAAGAAGACAGAGCTGCTGGACGTAAAGCTGCATTCAAATCAGGAGATATTCGGGATGTATAACAGACGCACGAAACATGGGTGGATCCTCCATTGAGCGACTGTGCTTCCATATGAGGGGTTTTTAGTGGCTTTGCCAACGATTATTTTCAAATACGCAATCATTATAATTAATTTGTTCAACGCTGAAAAAATATCCTACACAATTTTTTCGTGATCGAACAAGATTTGCAAACCTTGCCGATACTTTATACATTGCTGACCAAAGTACGATACTCGAGACACCCGCGAGGTGGTGACGTTTCGGTTTTATTCGTACCTTTCATTTGATGGCTACTCGATTTATAGCGTATAAGGTTTTCACTCGTCACTATATATAAAAACTGGGAATTGTAACATTAAAGAAAGCATCAACATTGAAATATTTTTCATTGACCTTTCATCAGGTTCTTTGTCTCAAAATTTTGATGAGGTTTAAACAAAATTCCGGTGAGGTCAAACGAACCTTCATGATGAAGATCTTTGAAAGTATAAGTAAATAAGAAGTTATGTTACAAAAACCTCGCCCGTTCATAACATGTTGGATCGGAAGGGAGTAATTTATTCGAACTTCACTTCATCTGCATGAACTTTCAAGTTTTATTCAAAAATAAAGTCATGCATTCTTCACAGTATTCTTAAAGCCCACACTGTTCTTCGCCGTAAATTCTGGAAAATATGAAACATTTGAATATGGAAATCTGTGTAAAATCAGTTTACTTTGTGTATACTTTTTGGGCTGAAATGTGTGCAAAAAAACGTTCACTCTGCTTTAGCTGCTTCAGACTATATAGCTACGCAAGTCTTGGTCATCGCTCTTGCCAAGAAAGCTTCAGTGTTTACACCGCTCCTAGTTTGTCTGAGCTCCGCTTTGCTTTAAGCTCGCCTCAAGCACTGCTTGAGGTCGTCACGCGATCTTTTAAGCAAATAAAGCGTCCATTCAAGAGCTGATATTTCTGCTAGGTTATTGGCTGTAAAGCCCAGTGTGGGCAGCTCATCTCCTGTGTTTACTGCCTTGTAAAGAAGATTCGTTTCTTGTGGAGACAAGAGAAGCGGTGGACCCTAGCAGCGCTATTCAGAGATACTCTCTTCCACCCCATCGAAAAATTTGTTCCCGTCTCTGAAGATTGTTTCTTATGGGGGACAAAAATAAACTTCCAATCCAAGGGGGAGATTTCGTTTATCGTATACGTATATTTAATCTCTAAAGGAATGACCGGTACATTCAGTCGTTCTGCAAGATCGTTTAAAATTATGGAATCGTTTTGTTATCAAAGGAGTGGGAAGTTATTCACGTGGCGGTTTAGTTTCAAATTCATTCAGAATTTCCATCACAGGATTCCAAATTTCAAACAATTGTTGTTTGAAGAAGTTTCGGCGTTAGTTTGATCAGAATTTAACCGGGACTGATGAATTACGTTTACTGCTGTTACTAGAGGAAATAATCAAGAATGAATAGGCTGTAAATAGTTAAAAATAATACGTATTTGGTGTATTACAAATTAAATAAGTCATTTCACTTTCTGTTCTTCTGAAAATATATAAAACTGCGTTCAAATTAATAATAATTTACAAAATTTGCAATTGTGTTTTATGTTTTGATTAGCTCTGAACCGATTCATATTGTAAAGTGTTGAACTGAATTTCTGGCGGCCAACTGCAAATATTGGCAATTAGGATTTCAAAAAAAAATAACGCATAAAATATTATCAATACGAATCCAATATAACTTAAATTTGATTTACGTCTTATATATAATTGAAGAACTTACTCGATAGAACCAGAATAAAATTTCTGATAGGAAGAAATTTAGAAAAAAATTGATCTAGCAGACTTAATATCCTGCAGGGTCCAGGCTGGCACGGTAAGATGGGATAAGAAATTCTCCTGGAACACAAAGGCTTCTTCAGCAGGCATCTATTTAAGCGTCATTTTGCCCCCAAGAAAAGAGGAAGACGGGCACAGTGAGGCATGAAATCACTTGTCACCTCTCTTTGACGCCGCTGACAACTTAGTCGATAACTTAATCGGCTTCGATGAATGAAAAAAATTTAAGGTATCCCTTGAAAATGCGAGAGTTTTATTTTAACTTTCTCAGGACGATTGCTGTTTATTTGAAAAACGTCTTCGGAAAGCTGTGTTCTGTTCCATGTCTGCATCACAAACCGGAAGCCTTATTTAGATTGTAGGATAAATGATCGGGAACTGTCTTTTACATGGCACGTCTCACATTCAGCAATGTTTTGTGAAGTGTCTGAGTATTCAACACTTTTCTGGGTAAAGAACTCGGTAATTTCATGGAGAAGCTACCCCGCCGCGTCTTTTGAAAAGCTCCCGACAATGTGGAGCAAAACACAAAGAGCTGAGACGATATTTTGCATTGAACTTTTCGTGCCTCTATAGCGAGCGGGTGCATGATGGTAGTGCAGAATGCTACTGTATATCAATGGGAGACATCAGGGAGCTGCAGCGAGTGTCGCCTGGTCAGACCTTCTCACGCAGGCAGCGCGACCGAATGCAGTATTTGGAGGTTCATCGTTACCACACTAAAATTTTTAGTAGGAGCTATCACTGAAAAAATTGTTTTCGTTTGTATCAAACTCATATAGTAGTGCCCATTGTTTGGAATGAATCACATTTTTGAATTTATTTTTCGTCATCTAAATTGTCAAATGTAACATCATACTCTAGTGATTACTGGTTTCATGTGAGTAATATCAGTCATTACTTTATCATTGAGAGTGCCATTTATTGAATATGAACAGTCATTGGTCAATAGACAAACAATGCAAAGCTGTTCTAATAAATTTTCATGGTTATATTTCCGAAAACTATCAGTTTTGCATCGCCCATTTACAAATAGGCAGATAAGTAAAATTAAACTAGACCAATTATTTGTGATAATAGAGTGCAAAAACTGTAACATAAATGAAATTTTCTTGTAGTTTGCACGTAAAACTTTGGGAGGTATAACTCTGGAGCTGGACTGTAATATAAATAATCAGTATTTTTAATTTCTTAATTTTACTTGAAGTTAAATAATTAGAATCAACTGCTATCATGTCGGCCGTAACATGGATTTGTTTACTCATCGCTTTCAATTGTCGTGGTGAGTAGCGAGTTTCATGTACAGGGTTTTAATGTAAGTCTGTGGAATTACGTTCTTTAAAGCATAAACTGAGTAGACAAATTAAACGTCGAAATATTTCTTCATATATCACAAGTCGAAAGCAACATTATAAATTGGCAAAACATAATGGTATAACATTATGCAGGCGAAACATTCACAAAAAGGTCAATTTTTTCTCCACGGGTCAGTTATTATACGAATTTATTAACAATTTTGATAAGTTTCGAGTATATCTATGATCTCACCCACACACTCGCAGTAACGTTAAATGTTTGCTCTCTACGAGCTCGCATGTTAGTGGACCTGCCAATTAGCAGCTTTTGTCTTTGTTAATTTAGTGCACACTGCACACATATCGCAGTGTTCAGTGCACACGGCACTCATATCGCTGTGTTAAGTGCACACTGCACACATATCGCTGTGTTAAGTGCACACTGCACACATATCGCAGTGTTCAGTGCACACGGCACTCATATCGCTGTGTTAAGTGCACACTGCACTCATATCGCTGTGTTAAGTGCACACTGCACACATATCGCTGTGTTAAGTGCACACTGCACACATATCGCAGTGTTAAGTGCACACTGCACGCATTTCGGTGCAGACTGCACACATACCGGTTCACACATACCGGTGCACACTGCCCATACCGGTGCACACTGCACACATATCGCAGTGTTCTTGATCTCAATTACGCGAGGACGTCTACGACTTCAAACACCGGCGTAACCCACGCAAGGTCGGCCGGGTTCATGTTAAGATTCAATCTTTACTCACAAGCATTTCCCTCAGTGATATATCTGTATATTTATCCTCGTAAATTGTGTTATTAAAGCATTTCATGCATTAATTTCAAAGATTAATTCTGAAAATCATTGAATTTTTTGTCACTGATTTATTGCAAGCACTAAAAATAAAAAATCTATTAAAGTTCTCCCCATATAAAGATTTCTCGTCATTATTCATATGTTTGGAATTAGACTCGATAACTCGTCATGATTCACCAGCAACTCGTATACGGTTCCAATTTATGATTGTCGACATTTCATTGTATTGGAAACGTTTGAATTTCATTGTATTGAGACGTTTGTACACAGCAGGCGAGTAGCAAATTTAGTGGACGAGTTGGCATAGTGAAATATATGATCACAGTACGAATTAATCTCTATCAATGAATGGTTGAGGATGAGGAACCGCTTAGTACTTTGGGATAACTAAAGTAAAAAGAATTATATTTTATTTTGTATTTTGAACTGAAAATACTCGAGTTTCACAGAGGCTATTTAAAATAAAAAAGAATTCTATAAACGGAAACTAGCGCGAAAAACATTTATTAATGAAGTTGCCTCGATTTCCATTAAGTTGAAGGGCAGGAGCTGAAGATGACAGCCGTGCGTTTCCAAGTGGACGGCAAGCCGAGCAACAACTCCTACGTTCGCGCCCTGGGGTCTCTGCCCAGTCTGGACGCTGTCACCTGCTGCACGCGCGTGCGGCTTTCGCAGTCGCGGGAGGCTATCATGCCGCTGCTTAGCTACGCCACTCCAACCTACTTCGACGAACTGCTGCTGTGTAAGATGGTTATTTTTTTATATTTCTGATTTTGCTGTGGAAAATGGTTATCTTTTGGGTATTTCTGATTTACCTGATTTTTATGTGAAAGATGATTGTTTTTTATTATCTTGGATTTCCTCCGCGCTACATGACTACGGGTTGCTCTGTAGGATAACCTTAGTGGACTCTTTGAGGGTGAAAGTAGATTATCTGCAAGCCTACAAGTTAATATATAAAATTATATTTTAAAACACAAGACTTCAGGAAGTTATAGAAGAATGTCTACAGTGTAGGTCCAGTTGCTCCTATAGATGAGTTCATGTGACTTTAGTGTGTGGATTGCAGACCTGCACGTGATAGAAGGCAGGATCCAGATGGTTTGCTGCAATGGCTCTGGCAGATTCGAGTCAGAAAAGGTTCTGGACACTGTGCCCTTATTCGTGTGGTTGCACATCTGCATTGTGATTGACTTCCAACTTCTAACATACACGGTCCTAATTAATGATAAAAGAACTTCAGGTAAAGTGAGGTCCTCAGGCAAAAAGCGCCTAAGCGTCGAAAAAGGTGGAATCATTATATTGGGCCAAGAGCAAGACCTCTTCGGAGGAGGCTTTAATGCCGATCAAAGTTTTCAAGGGACGTTAGCAGACTACGTTCTTGTTAACGGCCTATCTGACAGAGATGCTCTGGAGAAGTTCATCAGTTGTGACTCTCATGGATTTGAAGAAGCCATGGTGAGCTTTGATGGTGACTTCCTGACTAAATGGGCGGTCAATGGCAGCGTGGAGGTGACGTCAATAGAGATTGAAAGCGTGTGCAAGGTTCCGGATTTGACGTTTGTCGTGTTTTCAGAATTTCGTTCTTTGGAAGACTCGTCAAAATTGTGTAATAAACTCAAAGGGAAAATTGCTGTTCCAAGAAACGACAAGGAGAATACAGCATTGGCGTCCATAATGTCCACCAAGCGAGAGCGATGTACGGTAGGTTGGAACGTCTGCCTCTGGCTTGGAGCTCGAGGCGTTCGTACTGATGATTCAGGCGGATGGAAATACGAAAGCATCGTCACTAAAACAGAATTGAATTACACAAACTTCCAGTTTGGGTACAATAACCCAGTTTCGTCGTATCAATGCTTGTACTTTGATGCACTCTCTTTGGGAGTGTGGGTGCAGTACCCCTGTACATTCAAGACATGTGTCGCCTGCTCCTTCAAGACTCTTACGGTGCTTCGTTTGCGCGGTCTGTGCGAAGACTCAAATATTGACAGATTTTACGTGATTAACGGCGAGTATAACGGCCAACCTCTGTTCAGCGGCGTGAGTCATAGCATAATAAGAGCAAAGAACAAGACGTGGGAGCTCATTGACTCTTTCCACCCGAAGTTAAACGCCACGATGCTGTCGACCGAACGCTACCAGAACCCCGTGGGTCTTCGCAAGTGGGTTGTTAACGGCGACAAATGTGAGGAAACGACGCTTGATCTTCTTTTGACAGCTTGCACGGCGGACCAATACACCTGCAATGACGGCACCTGCATAAATAAAATGCAACGCTGTGATCTCCAAGTGAACTGCCCCGACCAAAGCGATGAGCGGCTTTGTGATCCCGTGGTGGTCCCGGGGGACTACATTAAAGAGGCAAGATTTAGAATTTGGATTATTTCTGGTTTTTCATTTTCAACCGGCTCCTGATTTTAATTTTTTATTTCTGACATAATAATTCCGTCGATATGATTGATAAATTATTATTTTTGAAATGACACATCACATCTTAATGCAAGAGACTTCTGAATGCTACACTAAATTTATTTACCTCACTCGGAGCCCAAATCAAGAGACATTTTTCAATGCACAATGCCTCTCTATATTCGCGAATAACTTTTTTGATGACAAAGTATCAGTTATGAATGCAAATCAAGTGGACAAAGTATGACTTAAAAGTTAAATATGCCTCAGGTACCCCCAGCGAGAGTGGGCAAGGAGGCAGCGCCGGTCAGTCTGAGCGTAGAAATACTGTCAATGCAGCCAGTGGACACCCTGAACATGTTAATCACCTTGACTCTAACCATCACACTCGTCTGGAGAGACCCCAGGGTCAACATGGAGAGTCTCAACTACGATGAGCATCTGAACGTTATACGGTCAGATGAGGTGAGCCCAGTTACAAGTAAATGAGAAGTGAAGCAATACACTACTAAACCGAATACTGAATCAAGTTCCCTATAGCGGTCCACGCGTTCAAACGGTTTAAAAATTCATGAATATGTGAGAATGCGAATAAAGAAAAAGTTTCTGTACATTTTCTGTGAAACTTATTTGCGGATTGATCTTGAAAAATGATCGGAATATATCGGGGCTCGCAGAGATGTTATTGTTAACATAGCAAACTAAAATGACTAAGTGATTTGTTGCGAACAATTGCTTCTTAAAATATAAGTCAAGTACTCGTAAGTAAGTATGATACTTTACAGAAATAAATTATAATTATATATATGCACTGAACACAATGAACGTGTAATGGCTTTAATTGAACTGAACACAACCAGCTATGGACGCCAAACTTGCGGTTCGAGGACGAGTACCACAGCGAAGCGACGTACGAGCTCCTCAACCACAACTTCCTGGTAGTTATGGAGTCTAGTCCTCAGGCGGACGATATTACTAGGGTCAGGGAAGGTACGTACACTTGGCTAAATTTTATTTTATACTAAGTACAACGTAAAAAACTATATTCTGTTTACGGGATTTGAAGTATATTACCGCAGAGCTCGTCAAAAACTGCATTAAAATGACAATTAAATAACATGTCTGTCATTCTGTCTGAGCGCATGCCAATATAGTTTATAAGTTGGTATATGTCCTTCAGGCGTGTGTGAAGCATTGGTATTTTTAGAGAAGCGTTGTGAGATGCTGGAAGAAAGCTTGAAATTTTTTTAAGAGAAGGCCTTAAACTACTGTTTGCTTTAAGACTAATGATTTCTTTGCATAGCAGACGAAGTGTATCCTGGAACGAGAAACTCGCTTAAGCTGATCCAGTCATTCTCGTTGAAGTATGCCTGTCAGATGAACTTGGTGGCTTATCCTTTTGACACGCAGTCGTGCGCTTTCTTCATCAGACTTGTCGACGTTCCCAATGAGTTTGTGAAGCTGGAGCACGCCGGAAATGGTGTAATTTACTCTGGGTCTGCAAATTTACGCGAATATGTGATGCGAAAAATCGAAATGTTCTCCGACGACCGAGGCAATTACAGCGGCAAGGGAATTCGCATGGCTCTCGAAAATTTATCAGGATTTTATGTAAGCACGACTTACATTCCTACGTTCCTCATGGTTGCCATTTGTTACTCGACCTTCTTCTACCACTTGGACGACTTCAACGATCGCATCATGGTGTCGCTCACGGCTTTGCTGGTCTTGGCAACACTCTTCACGCAGATCACAACCACTACGCCAAAAACTGCCTACCTCAAACTCCTCGACGTGTGGTTCGTAGCGACGATACTCGTCGACTTCGTCATCGTCGTGGTCCTGGTGGCTATTAATTTCTTCAAGATCAAAGAAGGCTACGAGGAATTCAACGGCCCCACTCCTGTCTTCAGTATCACCAAACACTCCATGAACGCTACACCAGAAACTGAGAAACCCAGGATGAGTAAGAAGATAAATTATTATTCTCAAGTGTCCCTTCCGTTCATCGTTATTTTCTTCATAGGCGTGTACGTTATTATTGCGCTCTGGATCATGTGAACATGTGAACTAAGTTATCGTTACCGTGATGATGTGTCAATAATCAATATTCATGAAAATATATTATACCCCGTATATCAATCACCATTACCTGTAATTAATAACGTCGAACACTCAATACAATTAAATTCAAACATTTCAAATCGTATATTATCATAACTAATCAAAAAGGAGGAGCCAGATTGAAAAAATTTGTATTGCAGCAAATGCACATTTGTTCTGAAAATTTGTTTGTTCAACACGAAAAACCTTCTTCTTTTCCTGATTAGCTCAATTTTTTTTACTGACGAAAATTGAGAAAGTTGCTTCGATAGATGCTGAATTCGGTCGCAAAAATGCTCGGCAAAAAATAAATTTTCAAAGTGGGCGGGTGTACAAACAATATTTTGCGTTTTACAAAAGCATGCTAGGTTTCTTTCATTTTCAATTCTAAGTTTTAAAAACATGTGGATTTTTTTCAGAACAATTTTGGTAGGAACAATCGGAACTAAAAGCATTGTTATACAAGTGACTGACAGTACATCAATTACTTGAGCGTTAGGGAGAAGAGTTGGATTTCAGAAATTTAGAGCAATTTGAAATCGAACTCTTCTACCTTGTATTCAGAGCAATATGAAGAGCCTCCTTCTTACCTGAAGAACAGAATTTAGAAACACAGAAAGGAAGAATTGGCATTAAAGTTGTTCAAATACATCGAACTTTTTAGTTCTGGTATAATGTATTTTTCTAACAGGAAGTAAAACATTTTCTCAAATACTAGAAGGAAAATATACCGTGAAGAATCAATAGCAATATTTTTAAAACGTTCATAACGATGATGTTTTTCACCCGAAAATTATGGTTTTTCAATTTATTCTACTTGCTGCTCGGTCCTAATAAGTACGCAACTATCTAATTTGTGTTTAGAGAGCTCTTGAATGTCGAAGAAGTTTTCAACGAGTTCATCGGAGTATAGAGAAGCTACGCACCCAACCGGTTGTTCTAAGACCCCTTCTCGATCGCGGTCGGAATATGTCTCTTCAGTCTAAAGTGTTTACCAACCTACAATGAGTAAACAGGAAGATATAAATGAGAAAATGAAGTTTGCAAACATGTTAATTAATAATATATAACGGATGAAGGAGTCAGGAGCGAAATTGAAGCCGGCATTCAGTTGGCTATTTATTACAGAAGGATTCGAAATTCAAAGCATTACTATACTGATATTTATTATTGTAAGATTGAATATATTAAATGCTTTACAATTTTCAACGCAAAAATGACAAAATTAATCATAAATGTCAAGATTATTACACGTTTTTAATGAAAGTTTACACTCTTTCAAATCACTCATCCACGATAATAATTAATTATTAATCACTATGCAATCAATATCATAATAAAATACCATAGCAAACAAATTGAGTATATTATTTGAATCTTGTTAGTACCTAAAATTACAAACTGAAACTTTGATGGCATTACAAAGCCGGAAGCGGAGATTGGCACGAGTTCCGTGCAGTCTGGAGACCTCGCAGTGATGATATCATGGGTGAGTAGAGTGGATGGGTGAGTAGAGTGGATGGGTGAGTAGAGTGGATGAGTGAGTAGAGTGGATGGGTGAGTAGAGTGGATGAGTGTAGTGGATGGGTGAGTAGAGTGGATGGGTGAGTAGAGTGGATGGGTGAGTAGAGTGGATGGCTGAGTAGAGTGGATGGGTGAGTAGAGTGGAAGAGTGAGTAGAGTGGATGAGTGAGTAGAGTGGATGGGTGAGTAGAGTGGATGGGTGAATGGATAGAAAGTGTTTATAGGCTAAAAGAAGATCTCTCTCTCCACTTCAACAATATAGTCACAATTGGAAAGAATTTGCACAACCGCATTCAAAAGTATTCCCTTGCGCACCACCCCCAAGAAATTACTTTTAATTAAATGCAAGAATATTTGCATTTCAGGAAAATGTTGAAGTCTGATTCACGTACATAGCGTATCGATAAGCGACGTAGAGTAACTTTTAATAATTCTCATTATTGAAGGTTCAAACCAACGGCAAGATACGAGCAAAAAAGGGGCCGGTCGCCGTGACCGGCCATTATGACAGCGCTATTTTTTGCAATCACGTCTAATATTAAGGGCTGAAGGCAGGTAATTGAAACCACAAATTAATTACGTCAAATTAATTAGCCAATTTTGTACTGAAAAACATCACCCGAGACAAAGGGGACGAAATTTCAAAGACTCCCTCTGAATAAATTTTTTGAAATGAACCGCACAACACGTGGCGCACTTTAATTTTGACCTAGAACTAAAATTTAAACGAATGATACAAAACTAATCACAAGAAGAAGCTTATATGAAGTAACTAAATGATGAACAGACTGCATAATAAATCAAAAGTTTCATTGCTTCATTGCAGTTTTCCAATTAAAGATATTCATGGTAACTCTTTCTTAACTTAGCTTGATTTCATCGTAGATATTATAAAATATCCTGATACCAGGGACTGAATTTATGGTTAAAATGTTGGGAAGTTGCATAGACTATTACGAAATAAGAAGTGAAACTGATGATCTACACTTGCGGAGATGGAGTCTCATCAATCTCGTACTTTCCAATTGCGAGCATAACGGCCTAAGGGAAATCAGATTTAAGGAATCCTAAATTAGAGGCGAAGCATAATTTACATCCATCCTTCCCTCTTCACTTCACTATATATGGAGTAAGGTCCCTTTTCGCCCTAATCAAATAAGAATGGAGTAAGATTCTTCTTCACTCTCATCAAATCACCCCGGCGTAACATTCTTCTGCAAATCCTGTTAAAAATTTAGGCTTCGAGAGAACAATCGTCCCAACTATTCTGTTATCAGATATAAATTACAAGATTTCACTCTCTTCGCAGGCAATGAGATCTCAAGAAACGATTTTATCTTGTTTTGAAAAGATTTGTCTGTAGCTCTTGAAGGCTTACAAGCAACGCGCATCTTGCTACTGATTTTAATCACGACTGCAATGAGCGCATCCAAAGACAGGGTGCGTCGGAAAATTCTTTTTCCTAGGCTCTAGCCAGCGTCTGTTTTTCATCCTATGCCTGAGAACTAATCAAAGGAACTCTCTTAGGCCACAGAAGTTCAACGGACCAACTGACAGGTAATAGTTGGCCAGACAGATCCCTGCCCGATGACTAGAATTCAACAGGAAAGAAAACCAGCCTGACCCCCGCAACTGTCTGAGAATTTCACTTTCTTTTCGTAAGACCCAAGGAACAAATTTTAGACGGCTGAAATTTTCGAAATGGACCATGGAGGGAAGTTTTCTTGGTAATTGTTTTGTTAGCTATAAAATAGATGTTATTACATGGCGTGTAAAAGAAGTCAGAGCAAGATGTGATAAACATGCAAGATGAGTAGATAAAATATTGTTTCTCATGTAGGAAATTGTTACAACGGCGTTAGCATTCTGAATTTGAATGGCGTTTGCTAATTATTCCAGTATACAGAACCAAAATTTTATGGTATCACTTGCTGTCATGGTAGTTCAACTTACTCAAGGATCAAGGGAGGTTCAGCACAGCGCCTCGACCGATTCATAAAAGATAGAAACTTCTAGGTAATCTTTTGAAGTTACCAGTGCATATAGATTCACTCGCTAAATGACCGTCATGACTAAATGATCGTCGTTTTGAAGTGTTGCGTCCAGGTTTATTGAGATTGTTTCAAGAATTTCATTTGAATCTCATGCACGAATTAACCATCTTTTGAATCGGCATTGGAAAGAAGTGCAAGACATTGTTAAAGAAGTGACAGATATTCTTTGATATCGAAAAATGGTTTATTGTGAGGCAAATTCGAGTACACACAGAAATGGATTAACTGCGGAAATCCCCAACTCGTGGCTTTCGAGATGCTCAAACCACCAATAATTTCGTTTCCTCATCTCCCTTGCATGCCTAACCATGTTAGGCTCGTCGACAATACGAAGAATGCTGCTTGATGTCGATTGCAATATGCGGCTCACGCAGCACTTAAATAAGCTCTCTAAATGCGGCGTACGCGAGATGTTCAATTAAAATTCTGCCCGACCACGAGAGAAAGGAAGTGTCGAGGGATTTCCCTCGCAGGGGGAAGTCGTGAGCTGCTTGCTGATATGCCCGCCTTGTGGTCCTGAGAAAATCTAGCATATATTGATTAAATTGGTGCGTGATCGTCGTCGGCTATCATTCTGAAATATTTTAGATGCAAGAAAATTCGATGCAAGAAAATTTGTAACATCCAGTCTTCTGCTGGCCGGAGATGAAGATGACTGGATGTTAACTGAATAACTCTTAGCTGTAAGCGGGGACCCTTTCAGCTAATAGTTATTCAGGGATATCGGCGACTTAAGAATCTACTTCTGAATTTTGAATGTGAGTGTTAGCCTGGCCTGGCCAAGTCATGCAAGTGACCTAAGGGCTGCACTTCAAGGCTTGGTTTGATTACGAGCTTTAAATTCCATGTACCAATCCATTCGATTCCAATCCATTCGATGCATGTACTTGTACATACGTATGAACTTATTTCTTTATTCGTTTTCGGGTATAAAGACATCGCATTCCTCAATTCCAACTTAAAGAAGTCGTCTTATAAACCGAAAGCTTATGTAAACGGGTAATACTTGTAGGTCCTCTTAAGACACGGTGTACCTCTAAACTACCACGTACCATTGCGTAAACATTTTTTGTGAATTGATAATTAATTATAGAAAGCCGATCTTAACCTGAAGGTACCATGGAATGCACTACTGTTCTATAGTGCAAGGATGCCATCCGAGTTACTGAAACTCATTTAACCTTTAACTACGGACTAGCCGAGCTATGTAGAACATCTCGTCTCAACCGACATTGCGATGCACGCAATGCTGTACTATGCTATTTCCAGATACAAGTCCTCTCCTAGTTAATCATGTTATGCAACTGGTGTGTATAAAATTTTATTTGTCGGCATATTGTATTAATTTATAGTAATACGATTATATTGAAGTATATTTATATTAATTATTTCATTCTTGTGGGGCTGATCGGAGTTAATCTCCTCTCTGCTTCTTCGGGTCTCTCTTAAATGCTCCCAAGACGGCGCTTCGACGTCGCATGGTAAATTGCTGATGGGTTCATTATAAATAAAAAGTAAGACCACACGTTAGTCATTGAAGCAAAGATAATAGTTTATACTAAATAAAAGTATTCGGAATTAAAAAATGAATTGTGATTATCTACTTTTCCCGAATAGTGGCCCCGAAACAATGATTTTCTATCCTGGGATGAAATCAGTGTACATGCGTTGTACGGATCTCCAATATAAGTAGAGCATTATCATCTGCTTTATATTAAAAAACAAATACATAGAAAATTTATCCCCTTGCTGCGCAGTAAAAATAATAGCTTCATTTCTCGTTTGTTGACTTTCTACGTAGGAATGAAGTAGGTATGTGAACACATTCAAATTAAGTTAGGTTGTTGCGATAGCCTGAGTAAGAAGTCTTAAATCATGCAATTATGTCAGCGAGGCTTTCATATTAACGAGATTTGGGGCAGAAGCTTGTTCAATATTCGATTAGAGAAAAATAACAGAAAGATACAGAAGCAATTGAAAAACATTGCAAAGTTGCTTTAGGAAAAACCGTTCATTTAATTTATTCAATTCAAAAAAATGTATTGGCAGAATACTCGATAAATAAACCGTGAATTGTAAGCAAATTATTATTTCAACTGTGGGATCGTTCTGAAAAATAAGAAAATATTGATCGTTAATATATGATGCGACGTAACATATGGTCTGATTAGAGAACTGAAAAAATCTAGCGCAATAAAATGGGCTTAGCTAAGATTACATACAAAGCATTTTTCACTCCTCGAGTGCTTTTTTTGAAGAATACGGATTTGTAACGGGCAGTTGTAATTGTTGATTAAATAATGGAAAGAGTTGGTCTTGTTCAGGCCATGTTTGCTCAATAGGTGACAGTACCAACATTACTATACCTAATACCTAACTTTTTAGAGCCTGACTTTTGGGCGAAACTTGTCATGCGGGCTCAAAAAATTTTCAAAAGAAGCGACTTTCTAACAAGACGTTCAATGCAAACAATTTCATGTTGACTACTGATACGGTCTACTCCCGAAAGAGGTTGATTTGAAGTGCTCAAAATTACTCGCAGGGCAGCAGCAGCAGCAAAATCGGAAGCCGCTCTTACTCGGTACCCCTATAATAAATGTCCGGTACCCTCGCCCCTAATAAATGTCCGGTACCGACAGCATAGTTGCGTCATCTGTCTCAGTTGTTAGATTGATTGCGTATGTCACCTTCAGTGACAACACACTGGTGGTTCCATGCAATGCCTTCAGCATCAATAGTCAGTAACCACCCTGCCACTCTAGCAACACCGCCAACATGTTAATTGCT
Source organism: Hyalella azteca (assembly GCF_000764305.2). Taxonomy (NCBI): domain Eukaryota; kingdom Metazoa; phylum Arthropoda; class Malacostraca; order Amphipoda; family Hyalellidae; genus Hyalella; species Hyalella azteca. The sequence continues at coordinate 142,281 of NW_025942804.1, read as the reverse complement.
GGCTGGAGCTAAAGCCTTGCTTACAGTCACCTCGCTTTATCACGCGTCCGCAATATAATAAAGTATTTATGAGTGCTTCACTGTGTCTTTCAGTCCACCCTGACTGTCAAAGACCACTTCAACGAACTTTGTCCCCAGAACCTAAGACAGTAATTTGCCAACGCATTAAATGAATGGACATAACGCCGCAGACTTTCGAAGACCTGTGGCAGATGAGCGAAACAAAGCGGCGGTTGTACATTTCAGTCGTGTGGGTCTGGTCAACTTTCGAATATCTGCCAACTTCTGAGAAGGAAATTCAGTGATTAAAATAACATTTAATTATGTAACGAATATTCATCGGGTGTTTCTCTTTTCTAAGAGCATATGTGCCGCACTCCTTGACCATGACCCCACAAAGAAGAAAATATTCGTTACTTTTTATTAGTTCGAACACTTGTTTGAAGTAAGACCTTCTTTGTTGCCAGCAGCTTCCGTGCCAGAGAATATGCAAGCTCAATATTGCAAAAATCCCTAACATTTTAGCTATATAAACAGCAATGACGACAGATTACATCCGATGAGACGCATATAATACTACAAATTCCTCAGAAATTTTCAATATAAGGCACGGTGCCTTGAATCGGATCACAGCTGAACACGCATCAATGTTTGATGTAGAAGACTTGCGTATATTAAATAGGATCTCCGCTGTTCAAAAGAGAGGCTTGTGAATATCAGCAGAGATTTACGTCTCTGACACGACGCGAGGACGGAGTGGGTGTGAGGCTAGAGAGGCTTGGACCTCATCCATAGTGGAGATCTAGCTTCTTTGCACGCAAACATCAGTGATTCAGTATACCAACAATAAGAGCGGTTTTCGAAATTCTAAGAAAAGAAAACGAATAATAGTTTGAATAATATACAGTGGATACGAATCAAGATTGAGTTTGTGGTTTTCATTCATTTGACCTTCTGTTTATGCGACAAAAATCTACTATTTACGGTTACTTTAAAAGTCCTGCTTTCTTCAAGGTTCGAATAGCGCTAGTGCCTGTTTATATATTCACAAACAAGCGGTTAAGCTGGTGATAGGCTCCTCGAACAAATCTGTAGACGAAAACTCAGCTGGATCCGAGCTCAGGGAAACCCGTCGAGCAAATGAGTGCATGGAGTAACATAGCGTGCTTCTATGTTGCCTTCTGAACAACTGATGACCTCGAACATCAATAAAGAACAAAACAAACGATTGATCGTTAGTGCGGTCATTCTAAGGTCATTTTGAAGATAAAGATCATCGTGAGAATACATCGATGCTTGTGATTATTCATCGTCCTTGCTTAGTACGAAAAAAATATAACTCAGTACGCACTGCAGTGAGTGACAGAGAGCGCATTTTCTCGTCGACGAAAAAGTGGTCACGGACGGACAGACGGGCAGACAGACGGACGGACATGACGAGCACAATAGCGCCTTTTTTTCCATAAATGAGAAAATGCGCTAAAAAGACAAGTAGCATGAAAATTATTTCATTTCAGCTGAATGACAATTACAGGCAGGTTGCTCATAAAGTCATAACCTACTGTCAGGATAAACTTCTCGACTAAAAGTCGGTCATTTTAATTTCTAGCTTTGCGATAAAGTTAATGAGCGGCTCTATTGTTATTGCTCAATGAGTCTGATCACGCTTATTCTAAAATTAAGATATAAAGAATAGGTGTTTTGTAGAGCCGTTTTGCCTTCTTTGCAAGAAGGGATAATGCACTTGTGCCAAATTTAAGCTTAACGTGTTCTTCTCATAAGAAATATGTCGCAAATTAATGCAGAAAAATAAAAGAGAATGACACATTAGAGGAGAGTCAAACTTAGTGAAGTTCGTCTAGTAGTTCAACCACTCTCTCAGGCTATCATTGTTCACTTATAACAAAAGTTATGGCCAGAAAATAACAGTAGAACTCAATTTATTTATGTTGCATTTGTGCATAAAATAAATGTTATATAATAATCAGACGAAGAATTGCTGATGTTATAGTCTGTGCGAATTTACTTCAACGCAGGGAAAATCCGCAATCCGTACGAAGGTGCAAGTGACATTGGAAAATAATTTTAAAACGAGCAATTTTTAACGAGAATTCATATCGGGCAAACTGAAACTGTATCTTTTTGTGCGGTTTGCTATAAGGCCAAAAATATAACCCTGAGCGCCCTAAGAATGTTCCTGGACAATCCCACTTCCAATTATCTCATTTTTGAGACGAAGAGGAGAGGACTTTGGAGTTTTCTATGAGGAGGAAAATAAGTTGAGCATTTCTGGTGCACCGCCGACATTAGATACAAAGGAGGGAATTGGTCGGTTTGTTAGTGTCACCCCTGGAAATTAGAAGAGGCTGCGTGAATGAATTAGTCGCACCGCAAACCAAAAAAATCCGAAACAAAAACCAAAGCCTTTCAAGTGTTTGGTTGTATGGAGACCCCATAATTTAGGAAGTAAATGAAGCGAAGAGAAAAGAAGGAAATTGAGTAGAGCTTATATTGTGGTTAAACAAATTCAATAAATCAGCAAATGCAGGCAGTTAATATTCCTGATCGGATCACCTTTTTTACCGTCACAGTAAGAGTTTACCAGTTTTATTACGTATAAACTTTATTCACAGTCAAGATAGATCCTAATTATCTCATTTGAGTTGTGCGAACGATTTTTCATGACTTGTGAGTAACAACTGTGCATTATTTGATTTAAATAATGTTTCTAAACTCTTTCCCAGCTTTTCATTATCGTTAACAATATAATTAGTTGGAAGAAAATTCCATTTAAAATCAGCGTTTTTGCGCACAGTTATCCTCCATAATAAAGCTCATTATTATTCAACAATATCCAAACAGCACCGAGATATCGCATGAGAAGATTGAATATTTTGAGGCGCAGAGCTAATTAATATCCCTCACTCGAATTGATTAATAACCTTCTATAATTGGAGGAGCGAGCCAGTGTTATACAAACAACAGGAGTTCTTCAAGCACGAGCCCTTGCAGAATTGAGCTCGGGTTTGAACTGAGCCACAGATAAACGAGCGAATAATTCATTAATTAACTTGACTACTCAATGTGTTCATGAATGTGCCGTAAATATTTTGTTGAGCGAGTTGCTGAAGTTACCTCCCAACCTGCGGAAGTGCATCGGGATATGGCGGCGATGCGAGGAAAGGCATCTACTGAATTTGCCCAGTAATTGTGATATGGAGCTTTACCATTAATGGGTCAGAGATTTTGCTCGGATAGGCTTGTCCGGAATTTTTCTGTATTACCAGGTTTAGATTCGTGTAATTGAGGTCTGATGCAGGGATGATGTCAGTCTGCATCAAAACTGTTGTAACTTTGAAGTTCAAAGGTCGATTCAGAAGCTACAGTAAGTGGAGACTATATCTCTATACCAGCACGTATTATATACGTCTTGTAAGATTCTACAGAAATATCTGTAAACAGTTATATGTACTCGTGAATGAGAATGGAGTTTGTCATATGATAGTATAATAGAAAGATTGTACGGATTAGTTATTGACCAAATTTTACCCGAAAAGGTTTACCAACATAAACTTGATTAATTTCTGCACCAGATAATTCGCTTCAAAAGAAAATAACCAAGAAGGAAGCCGAAGAATTTTTTTTATAATTACAGAAACAAAAATTCGCAATAATTGACATTTAACATACGTGACCTGCAATTGACTGCAGGTCACGATAATTAATGATTTATTGATAATTGTTGCTCGACGTCCGTATTATAGCACGAACCTCGAGCCACGTTATCCAGAACGAGGCACGGGTGATGAATATCGACGCTGTAAACGGTTCATATATTGAATTTAAAACATTTGAACAATGGAATCATCTCCATGGGCGAAGGCTGGCGACCGTTGGGAAAAACAAAACAGGAAATTATTAAGTACCGAATTTTAAATTCTATGTTTTGCTTATATCTCTAATTGGTTTCATTACTGTCTGTTTGCACTTCAGGGCTAAAGCATTTGAGCAAATTTAAGAAATAAACTTGGGCTCACAGGGCTGCAACACTAGGGACTTGAGAGATGTAAGCTAACTGAGCTCGCTCTAATTTGATAAGCATAATTAAAGAAGACCACAATCTGATCAAGACGCGAGCCAAACCCCTGCGCGTGTATCTCGCATTATGCAAGGCTGGGGAATAAATTCGTAGCTCGCATAATCTGCATTAGGGAAAAAGGTGACGTCCAGGTGCGGGCATCATCAATTCCCCGCCTCGATGCGCATAAGGCCAGGAACAGAGGAATGAATTCTTCTCTTAAAGGATAAACAAAACGGCCCGAGGAGGCTCGTTATAGATGACATCAACAACCTCCCGTGGCCTACACGATAGATGGTCGCGCAGCTGACGTTGCTTCTGAAATATTAAAGAGATTTTAGGGCAGGCTCTCAGATATTTAAGGCTAGCTATAATAGTTTCCTGTGGGATGCCTGGCTCCTGTGAATTTAATCATGCACATTAGCTAAATTCGTAAGTAAGATGTCTTCACATCGTAATTCACGAGCAGATGTATTATGCTCTTCTAAAGAACTTCCACGAGTACTCAATTTTGTTTTTATTGAAATGAATTTCCTAACGACAAATTAAACTTGCTTCAGGCTTATAATCAAGGTTTTGTTACTATCTCCCGTCTCATTATGTAAGTTACATCTTGTATAAATTAAACAAGTTCTTTCTTCACTCCAGAAAATGTTTCGTTATCCAAAAGCTAAAAAAATCGCACAATTGCAGCTCCAGAACAATCAGAAACTAACATCTATGAACCGAACCGGTCAGGAAATGGAACCGGTCTGCATACGGTTGGCGTTCGAAGGCAATTGCCATCTCCCAGCGGTCTAACTTTGTGACTAATTGGGTGCTGTGTAGAGTTGTCCCTCGGCTCCCACCTTTGCAGTGATTCCTGCTGCTGGTACTTGGCTCTGCAAATCACTGAGCCGCTGCATTTAACTAATGGAGATGACCAGCTCGGCACAAGGCACGCAAATTGAACGCCAGTATGGCTTACTGTATCAGCCAAACGAAGGTTCATCTCTCCGAACATCGCGATTGAGTGCGGTGCACGGAACTTCAAATTGGTAGTCCATGTCGGGCTGGTATATTTTGCGGAAGATGACATTTCTCTACGACACAATTTGGAAGAAGATAGTTATTTAAGTGCAGTCTGGCAACATTTATTGATTTTAATTCTCAATTGATTAGGTCAAGAATCAAAATATGTGAAAAGTGTCAACACGTTTTTATTGATTTCTGCTGCGAGCACAAATTACTGCTGGAAATACAAAAAATTTGCACGATATCCCGCACCTGTTAATTGATTTTATTACTGAAAAGTATGACTGTCAATTCTCGGCGCAAAAAAAAAATTAATGAAAATTTTTATACTTCTTGCATCGAAGTTGCACTATTTAGTTTAAATTTTTAGTCTTAGTCTTGCCTTACTAGGTTTAAAGGACTTAATCTGATGTTTAAAATAATTCTACACTTGAACTTATGCTTACAAATTTTGAAATCATACAGAAAGTTCTACATTCTTCTAAATGATGGCATCGAAGCTAATTGCAATTAGATATCGGTGCAATCTATCACCTTGAAGTCCATCTTGTCACATGCTTATAATATCAAGCGAATCAGCAACAAAGAGAAAGGACCGCTGATACCTGTAAGACTTACCAGCAAAGAGAAGGCCGTGGATACCTGTTAGACTTACAAACAAGTTGAGGATCGTGGATAAATGTTAGACTTACAAACAAAGAGAAGGTCATGGGTGCCTGTTATAACTTACCAACAAAGAGAAAATCATGGTTTGTGTCATTTTGTTTTTATATGTTAAGTAGGCGCAAAGAAAATATTTGTTTAATTCACCCACGTTAAATAGCCTGACCTCGTGCTTCTAATCTGAACAATAAAGTGACGTCACTCTCGGCTCCGAGCACCTACCCGGCCAGCCATGCATGCAAATAGCCTCAATAAAAGGTAAATGGAGGGAAGGCCCTAACAAATCAAACTCTCAGGCTAGTCGTCACTGTCCTCCAATTGATAGTAAAAGTGGCTGGCACGGCTGGTCGCTGCCCATGCTCGGAGTTACAGCCGGGCACCAAATACTCTAAGGTCGGGATGTGTCATTACATGGAAGACTTAAAAAATTTGTATTGTATTCACAAATTTTCAGTTTATAAGAGCTGAAAGCTGTTTGATTATATTTGGTTAACTGGTTATATAAATTTTCTGTCATTGATCGCTTTAAAATAGGTTATGTAAGCCATAAGCTAATCAATATATTAGTCAAATTAAATCAGACCAACATAGCTTAACTTTTCTTATCACAAGTTCTCTATTAAACCGGCACATTCTGCCAGAGAACCTCCGCAGGCTCGCCTAACGCGCATATTAGCGGCTCCACGCCCGTGTTTCGTTCTAGTTCGCTGCATGAAATCAGAGAACAATAATCCTATTATAATTTTTTTGTAATTTCAAGGCAGTAAGTATTATATATCTGTTACTTTTTTGGAAGGCGCTGCGGAAACTGAGAACTACGTTCAAAATTGTCCCTTTTTAGCGCATTTTCTCATTTATGGAAAAAATGCACTATTCTGCATGCCATGTCCGTCTGTCTGTCTGTCTGTCTGTCTGTCCGTCTTCCGTCCGTCCGTGACCTCAAGTTTTGGTCGACGAGAAAATGCGCTCTCTGTCACTCACTGCAGTGAGAACTGAGTTATATTTTTTAATATATAGGCGCCTATAAGCAGCCATGTGCTGCTCGCTGATTTTCAGGAGCAATTGAATGAAGATAATAATAATATTTATTGACCGCATAGAGGTCAAATGGTGAGGCATAGACTCAAGTTGCAAATTGCTATTATAGTGACCACTTCAAAATTGCGTTTTTGGAAAATAGTGACAATTACTTTTCTTCCGCAGACTAGTTAACAAAATTATAATAATTGTTTGACATTAAGCGAATCAAGTCACAATCTAATTTCGGCTGCAAATTAAATAGAAGTATATGTATATAAAAAAATTTCCCACCGTAATTATTTTTGTATTTTTTGATTATCCAAACATTTCTGGTTTTGATGGCGATTTCACAAATTAATCCGTAGGGATAACTTGTAGTTCTTCAAAAATAGCTAAATTCATTAGGTTAATTTGAGAACTGCTGTAAAATAAATAATTTCTGAACTGAAATGTTTTGCATTCCTACACATCATTGTATAAAATAACAATAAAACAACAGCGAAGAGAAACACGTGTCAGCCAATATCTGAACACGAAGGTTTTAATTGTTATTGCTTCCAGCTTATGTAGCTGCATCTCGCTGCACACCTCACAACCGAGATACTCAACCGGCGGTAAGCTCTCAGTATAACTGCACCTCGGGGGCGGTTTCCGCTCCCATCTGAAGCCACTGCAATAGCGTATTGCGTATTTTTGCCCGCAATAATGTCCCTGAAACCTGGTGGTGGTTTATTTTCTACCCTTTTTCGGGCATAATTCAGCAACTGCATCGCTTCATACGATATGAAATTTGATTTCTCTTGGCATATGACAAGCATGTCGCTTTATGAGTATACGCATGCGTATAATTATAATTAATTCCAGAACGCAAATGACTGCCCAATTCTGAATAGTTATTCTATAATATAGAATGACTATTCAGAATTGGGCAGTCATTTGCGTTCTGGAATTAATTATAATTATATGCCTTAAATCGTTAAAATGAATGGACACGACCGTTTTCTGCATTATCAGAAGTAGGTTATGATATATGAACAATTTTCTTTTAGTAAATTGTTCCTGAATCATATTTTTCAGATATATTTATGAATGATATTTAATAATTTTCTATTTATATAACCCTTGCAATGTATTTTCTTTTGTAAATTTGACATGGAATTTGATTTCTTTGATACCCGTGACGCTTGAAGAATATCGTATAAAGATGTGCTCTAAAGAATGAAATTTACTGTTCAACTATGGCAAATTGTCCTAAACTAAATGTGTAAAAATGAATACATAGCTTAGTTTTCTGCAAGAAAATGAAATAGGTTATATTATTTTATTATTGTAATATATACTATAACAATACAGATATATGTCTATAGTGTTTTAATATATATTATAAGAATACAGACATATTTGTCTATAATGTTTGTGCTACAGAACAACCAAAATACAGATCTACATATGTTCAACAAGTAGTTAAAAAAAGAAGATCAGAAGCCGTGTTGATGCAATCGAACATTACCTCATATATAGGCTGCTGATCCAGTATCATCCCGCAAAAAAAAAAAACGTTATAAGCTCCAGCTATTGAGACGGAGCAGTACGTTTGCTTCAAGTGGCCTCGCTTAGTCTCTGTAGCGAATAAAGAGCAATTCAAGCTAGACATTAACTGATGAGCCGTGTTCTCTTGCTGGTCTAGCGCCATAATACACTGGTAACACACCCCAGAGTGTTACATAAACACTCTGGGTATGTTACATAATACACTGTGTGAGTGGAGTGCTGTATACTCTGTATTAGAGTGATGCTAAATTATTGTATGAAAATAATATTCAAGCATGAAATATCACAACTGAATTATTTTTCTTCACCGTAAAATTTATGGATTTTATCGATGAAAATGGGGTTTCTTTAGAAGTGTCCTCAAACCACGACAGAGAAATGAATCGATGCTTCAAGTATTTGTTTCAATGTCTATTTGATAAATTTCTGAATGATGAACCATTAAAGATCATAATGTGATATTTTTAATTAGAGATAATTAGCGAAGATGAAACATTCGAAGCAAACGAGCGACACGCATATCAAAGGTTATTTTCCTTGTATTATTTCTAATTTTAACCTTCTTCCTTGAAATTTCAGCTCGAGTTTAGAGAAGACTAAAACAGTTCACGCGCGTTCAAATTTCATTAAAATATAAGTGAAATATTGCTAGAATGCGATTGCAATGGAGAAAAAGTAGATCAGATTAAAAGTCTTCTTCTTCGAAATAATTTTGATCTAGTTTAGTCGTACCTCGACGAAAATGTACAAGTTATGACGTTTTAAAAATATTTGATCTCGTCAAAAATCGACAAGATCTTGCCGAAGACAATTGCGAATAGATGTTGTGGACAAAAAAGCTATAATACTAGCACCATTCTTTGTAGTTCTGCTGGCAAAGATGATTCAGGCTAAAGTAAAGTAAGCCGATGTTGTTCGCCTAGACTGGATTTATTTTAAACATTTATCACTTAAAGTTTCGAAGTATTTCTCCCACAAATCGCGTCTTCGAAGTCTGATGAAATTTAAACTTCGGGAATACTGCACCGGCATACTGTGAATTTCAAGTACCATATATTATACAATATTACATATCATCGATAGGAGAGTTTATGCAAAGTGTATGTTACGAATATTCGTTTGACGAAGGATTGAATACACGATTTTTCGTTCAGTCGTCTTTATAAAATCGGTTTCTGTCAACAAACAATATACAAAGGTAAAAATGGTTACGTAAAATTAGTATTGCACATAAGGTATGATCAAGAAGTAAAATAATATATTTCGAACATATAACACAATAAAAGTCAAATATACACGTTCACGGATCTTCAGAATTAAAACACACGTACCAAACATTTCCTTCTTTACAGTCTAGAGCCAACACCGCAACTGAAAGTCCGGATGCTTTTATAACCGAACTAAAGTAAAATGTATGTGACCCGCATGCATCAGGCGTACGAAATATACAATAGAAGTGCATTTGAGAACCAGGAATTCAACAGTGTATATATTCTTCATTTTACGATATTAAATTGATAGTTTTCCCCATAATTGACGTATCCCTTCAAAGTCTACCCAAACGGGTAAAATATAAGTTTTAAAAAACCGTTTCCAACATCTTCTGCACACTACCATTTGGGTACTTGTCGTATTTTTATTTTTTATTTTTTACTGAACAAAGGGAACTTTGATAGTTTTTTTCAGAATAATCCGGTACCAACTTATGAATAGCGCCGAAATGTCAATTTCCATGCCGCTCTGAACTATTTACGGTCATTGCATCTTTCAAATATTCCGTATAATGCTCAGGCAAATTACCTTTCAACCGAATTATCAAAAAATAGTTCAGAAAAAGACCGCTTTTTGTCCAAGTTAACTTGAAGCTCTCCCTAAGAATCACACAAAAATCTAAGTTCATTGAAAAATATTTCAGAACCTTCCCGACGTTGACGTAACTATTTAGTTGTACGTGGCAATTAAGTATCACATGCGGACAGGATGACCGTCAAGCCTCGGACGCAGTGCGGACAAGTGGCGTTGCATATAATGGCGTCCGGGTCTACGGCAGTAAAGATCAATGACGGCTGATTTAAGGCAAACTTTGGTCAATTAGCGGCGGCAGAAGGTTAAGAGCCAAATTCTTCATGAGGTAATCCAATTTAAATTGAAAGATAACTTTGTGCGCGAAGTCTGAATTACTTTATGAATTTGTACTGTTGGTGAGGCCGGGATTACGATTGGAGCGTACGTACTTTGCCACATATGTGGATGAGCAAATGCAGAATGGATGCTGCTAAATGCTGCTGTTTTCGTTGCTACTGCTGCTACTTTCGTGGCCATACTGCTGCTGTTACTTATACAGAGCAGGAAAAGTATCCTAACCACGCAAATCTAAACTATCATTTAAATGGCAAAGCTGTTTAAAATTTAATCATGTAGACAGCTCTACCCTTTCATTTATAGAAGACAATTGCACTGATTCAAAATTCATGATATGAATCACTTGCAAATCTAGAGGGTCACGAGATCTTTCACGATAATTCCATTGTTTTGCTCCATTTTTAGCGCATTTTCTCATTTATAAGAAAAATGCACTATTGTGCTCGCCATGTCCGTCCGTCCGTCCGTCCGACTGTCTGTCCGTCTGTCTGGCTATCCGTCCGTGACTTCACGTTTTCGTCGACGAGAAAATGCGCTCTCTGTCACTCACAGCAGTGAGTACTTAGTTATATGTTTTAGGTTGTAACTGCTCAATAGTACAGTATGAAAAATGCTTTTCACAGTATGAAACGCTACTGCTGTTCAGTATGATAAACGGTTTAAATTTGTTAATGAATACCGTAGAGATTCTGAGCACTGTTTTTGTCGAGAAATTCTGCAAGTGAGTTAAGGGTTTGCTTCTTGAGATGCTAGGCAAGAGGCAGCGCGTCGGACTGCGGGACTTGCCTGAAGAGCTCATTTGTTGCCAGCCTAATCAGCCGTCGCCTGCAGAGGTGCTTGTGTGCCCTACAAATTGTCTCTGCAGAGCGTCCGCCGCCTCTAATTTCCCCGGGGAGACGTCGGGATCGAACTAAATTGACTATCAAACAAGGCCTGTGTTTGCTGCAGCGGCACCGAGGTGAAGTACATAGCATTACAGCTAAGGGAGAATAATAATAAGCCGACTTGGCCTGACCTATGGTTCTTGTTGAAATTAGTGAAATAAGGCAATGCACTTTTCTAGACTATTTAATATTACGCGCTAAAAGAGAATGTTTCATTTTATTTCTGATTTAAACTAGGAATATTTTATTCGTGTCTTAAACCACAGTAACTGGAAACAAAGGGCTGATAATAATTGACACGAAATGTGTTATGAATTGCGAAGAAGACAGATATTTCCTCAAGCTTTCTTCCGTGTAGTAAAAAAAAGTACATGAAGAAATTTGAATTGCAACGCAAATTAAGCCAAGAATATTACGGTATCGAAAAATCTACGTACGCTGTGGCCGTTAATAGGTCGTTATTACTACATAAAAACCCGTATTTTAATAGACGAATATTGTGGATGTATGTGTCGTGCAGAAATTTTTTGAAGCTGGATGTGAATTTTTATTTAGGGTCGCTCGGAATTTTTTTGAACATTGATGTGGATATTTATTTACGGTAGTGCAGAAATTATTGAAGTTCGATGTGCATATTTACTGCCGTGTAGAAATTTTTGACGCTGGGCGTAGGTGTTTATTGCCGTGCAGAAATTGTTGCGGCAGCATGCGGTTCTTTACTGTCATGAGTCAATTCCGTGTAGAATAAATGAAAACGTTCCTGTTCTACTCTGCGTACAACGCAATCATGTTTACAGGGTGTAATTTTGTGATTCTTATGAATTTTTATGTTTAATCAGCGAAGTATGAACAAGTCCACCAATTTTTACAATACCTATTTCACAAAATTTATTGTCTTTCAATGTGATCGGATGAGCGATAAAGCCTCAAGATATACACTGTCTTTTATTCTTGACATCGATTTTATTTTATTCTCTGACAATTCAATTTTATTCTTTATTCACTGACATCGAAGTTTACTGCATTCAACAAAGTTGTTAGATTTTTTATGAGTAATTAATTAACAAATACTGAAAGCAAATATCCGGTGGGATAATTGGGATATGAATATTTTTCCCACAGAATCATAAGAGCAAGAGAAGCTAACGTTGGGTGGATACAGCAATGCTAAGATTTTAGGATAAATAAATACGGTTATTGCCACAACAGACGCTCCCAAAAATTTTTATTGAATCCTAGGGGTCGTGAACAAGACGATGAAAGTATATGAATATTGATGCGGTAGAAATGGTGCAGTTATATAATTGTGTACATTCAGAAACTCGAACAAAAGTACATTTGAGTCTCCAACAGTCAGTTGAACGCAAGTCAAAGATTTGTCGTAAAAAATTCAACATTAAATGAACGTTTGTGTTCGTTACAAATTCCATGTGAGATTTTTAACGAGAGGAAGGAAACAAATGATCCATCTTATAAAAATTTATCAATGGATGATTCAGTTATTATTATTTGAATTATTAACAATAATTATTATGATTAAAGATTTATATTCGATAAAAGTGAAGCAATAAATGATCCATCAATCCTATAAAATTTAACTCTAACAGAATTCTTTTAAGATATGATGATAATGATGATGATGAGGCATCACCATTTATGATGGTGAACGGGTTATGATGGTGAACGAAAATGCTACGGGTTACCCAGGTTCTTCATTAAATATATCGTCTTGCAGAAAAAACATCGATTGTGGTGTTTGAGTTTGGTATCAGTTTTGACTGTTCTCAATGTGGCTTCTGCTCCTAAGGTTCGGCTTGACAAGTCAGAAACATTACTCAAGCTTCCCCAAAGTTAGTATGATCAAGACCATGACCTACGGCATCCTCAAAACTTTGACTTCATCAAAGGATAAAATGCGTGTACTCTTTTGCGCACTTGAATATAGTCTCTGCGAGCCCTTATTATCAACTTTAAGATCAAACTAAATACATAATTAAACTAAAACTCATATTAATTTACCGTTTCGTATTGAAGTAAAAATAGTAAAAACGTTTCCCCGTACATAATTCGAAACGTTTGCCTCGATGGCGCGTGATCTCTCTCCCTCTATGTATAATATCAAGCCGTTTCAGCGCCGTTTCAGCGACGAAACGGCGCTGAAAGTATCCGTAAATTATTCATCGATGGGCTTCATAGGACCGGAATGCATGAAGAAAAAATTGCATTCTGATACTCGAGTCAACAATAGCTCGGTTCGGATCATAAAATATCAATCAGGGCAACAAAAGTTGACGAAATTTCCAACCAAATGTTTTCTTCGATGCATTAAAAGCCTATGCATAAAAGATGGTCATGCTGTGGAATGTGTCTCCACTCAAGATAGTAATAAATAACAAATTTTTTGAAGCATGCGTTCTACTAAAACAGAAAACAGATTTTGGGCAAGACGTTGATGATTTGAAGGGACAATATTCAACTATGAAATTTCTATTCGAAGTGAATAGAAATTGAATGAACTGATAGAATTCGATTGGTAATTTGAATAATGTTAGTTCTTTGTTTAACTTTTTCGATTTAGAAATTGCTGTAAAAATTCTTGCAGGACTCCTACAATCGCACCACATTTCTGTTGAATCTTTTATTGTGATATGATCCTTTCAAATTACGTATTTCCTGTGTCTAACTCTGGTTTTTAATGTATTTTTGTTTGCGGTTAAGAAACAAAGTGATGTGAAGGCAATTTAGTAGATGTCTTAACAATTTATATCTGGAAAATTTAATAAAGAATCAAATGAAACACCAATACGTACCCTCGAAATGAACTCGCTTTACATTTTGCGATGTGCTATTAATTCAGGGCAATCCTGTGGAGCATGCTAGCTGAAACAAGGGAATTTCAGCAAATTAAAAGGTCTTTATAATTTAATTATTATACTAATATTATATGTTTAAAGTGGGAGAAACTTCTACTAATGTGTGTAATTTGCGAATTAAAAATTCGCGCTAATTTCTTCGTTTTTAAAATTATTTAATAGATTGAGACCGAAAACTTATTCTGTTTAATAGACTTCGATATTATATTAGTTTACCCTGCGCGAATAGTGAAGAAGAAAAATCTTAAACCGTTTCATTGAAAAGATCGATTGGAAAAGAGGGAGACATCACTTAACTCTTTCAACATACTGTAGGAGAATTACTGGCTTCAACTTACTATAACAAGTGAAGGGAACAATGAGGAAGGTTGATGTTTAAAAGGCTCATGTCTCTATTTCACCAAGCATTGTGAACTAATAGGGTTGGGTGCGCATCTGTTTCTTTTGGACTAAGAAACGAAAATACGTAACGTGTGTGAGCGCCGTGATGCGGGTGGCTGTATTATTACGCGTTAGAGACAACTAAGAATATGTCCAGAAATTGGGGGCTTTCCTTTCGTTCACTTGAGTAATGAGAAACAAAGGCCCCACCAAACTTTATTTATTGCATTTGTGCGGTGCGAGTTCCGAACAAACGTTTAAAAGTTCAGCAAAAAATGGCAGCTCGCGCTCGTTCTGGGTAAATGGAAAGTCTGCAGCAATTTCTTGGAAATGTCGTATCCAAATTGCACGCCGTCTTACTTTCGGGCAGCGACACCACGCTCTACCAACTCGACCAAAACTGCTCAAAATTTTGTTCAGGACCACCTGGTGCACAGGAAAAAATGTTCGTCTCCATTGATTCCATGTGAAAAGTTTGAGAGCCCATGGATGTCCCTTCGACTCTTGACTTCCGGTGCTCCATTGAAGGCCTCGCAACAAACGAAGCTTTCGTTTGCTTGTAGTTTGAGCGGCAAATGTCGTTGCTCCGCAAATAAATTGCTTTACTATCTCAACGGTGTACCAAGACTGTTGTAGGCTTCGGATTACCGTTCTAATACATATAGAATAAGACTTTGGTAACGATGAAAAAAACAAGAACATTTGCAGTATTATTAATGATTAGAAACATTAAAGTATTTAATTGAGCGGATGATATACGCTTTATCATTTACTGTACTGCTTAATTCTTCTCCAGCGAATTGATGTATCTGATTACATTTCCCAAGATATTATGACATTTTTTAGTCTTATTTTGAACAAGTTTACCGTGTAAAAGAAATGAAATTCAGAGGGTAAAACATGTCACTTTGAAATGGCACGTTTGTGGTATCCCATCACCCCTGGAAAGTACATCAAATAATTGGAAATTTATAAAAGTTTTACACTAACTTTTCATAGGCACACAGCCTGATATCTGGGCTGTGCTTGACAGATGAAGGCCTCGTGTGCCGTCTCCTTCAGGATGTGAATCACATAGCAAAAAGCCTCACACTTAGACACGCTTTTGCATGAAAACTTGGGAAAAATAATAACAAGCAAAAATTGTTTGATGCTTGCACCCTCCTGTGTGAAGGTGCTGAGCATATAGTTTGATTATTATGGAATATTTCATAAAGCTTGACCGTTTGAAGGTTAAGTAATTAAAATTACCAAGTGACAATTAAAAGTTATATCCTTTGAAATCTAAGAATTTTTTCTGGACAGACGTTCCAAAGTAAAATTCATATATATGCGTATGCTTTCATGCATGCTCCATTCAACGCATATATCCTATGACGTATAGAATTTATTGTACATAATTACAGAATTACAGAATTTGTGCACAGAATATTTTTAGAAGAGTAGGTACAGAATATTTTTTTCTAATATTATCAAGTTTGACAGAATTTAACATCTGGATAGAACCGTTCCCTCGTTTCTAAGAAAATTTTAAGCTCTTTATATTTTTTTAACAGTAGAATAAGTTGGTCGATCGGCCCAGTCGGAATGTAAAGTTCTCGGGAGAGACATAATACGAGTCGTTTAATTTTTCTCCGTAGGAGAATAAGTTGATAAATTGGCACAGCTAAAATATAAAGTTCTCGGGAGAGACATAACACGAGTAATTTCATTTTCTCAGTAGGAGAATAAGTTGGTCAATTGGCACAGCTAAAATGTAAAGTTCTCGGGAGAGACATAACACGAGTAATTTCATTTTCTCAGTAGGAGAATAAGTTGATCAATTGGAACAGCCGTAATGTAAAGTTCTGGACAGCGACGTGTCGCAAGTCACGTTCTTCATAACATCATCGGAGCGACGCGACTCCAGAGACAAACTTTGAATCCATGAGCGCAGGGTTGGGATATTGTGGCGAGGCTGCGGCCTGGCAAGAGTTGCTTCGCTCGCAGTTTTGTTAAGCCATGCACGAAGTTTTTGCGCCATTGTGGGAGCTTGGACGCAACCTTCAGGGCCCAACTTCTTATTATCAAGGACTGCGTCCTCTGGATTATTCGCAGCTAAACCCAGCCTTACGTTGCAAAAATGGAGGAACTCGCGAACTTATTTTGCGGCATAGTCCATCGCGCAACAAATTGATGTGCGAGCAAATAGAATTTATTTGATGTGACGAGAATATTAGGAATTGCGAGAGGTTATAAATGGTTGAATAAAATAAAATATAATATAATAATATATGAAGACATTTCCAATTGTTTGTACAAAGCACACAGTCGATTTCCTGATCTCGTTACGCTGCTTCGTTCTCCATTGCCTCGAGAAAAATTTTAAGAAGAGAATATTGCATGGAAATACGTTTAAAAATTTGGTAAAGAAGACGCTGACGTTTAAAAATATTCCAATTAAGTTTTTACTTTGTGATCAATATCATAGCTAAAATTAATTTTAAATTTAATATTTTGCTTATTTTTATAATATAACAAATTTTTTAACATAGTTTGTAAAACTTTACTATGAATTGAAACAAATCTAATTTACGTATGACACAAATGGTGAATATACATGGCTAAAGTTAAGCTATATAATATTGGTAAATCAATTCGTCAGCTTTCCCCAGCTTTCCAGCTTACTTATGATTCTAATGGAGGACATATTGAGTACATAACATAAATATCAATTCAATATTCATATTTAAATTATATTTTACTAGCGTTACTCAAAGTTTACGTTTCATTTCGGAAATAAAGTTATTTAATTCGGTGACGCTAAATATTGATATTCATATTGATTAAAATTTGATAGAAATAATCATGAAGCTTTCCACCCCAATTTTGAATACAATTTATTATTCTGATTTGCATCTAAAAATCAAATTCGCAATGAACTTCGAATACTTTAAACTTAGAAAATATTGCCAGAAGATGCTTTATGTTTCGTGGAAGCGTGTAATAACAAATTCCAAAGTCACCTACATACTGAATACTGTAAGACGTTATATGTAGAAATCTAAAATTATTTACCAGAAACTGTCCAAGAGTTTGGTTCAGTTAAAAAATTAGGCAAATTTCAAAAATTTTAAACTGCAAATCTGAATTATAAGTCGTCTAAAGGAATAATTTAATGATTTGGAATGAATGTTTTTAGTTATTCGTACAGTATAGTCATTATATTATCTCTGCGCAGTGACCGCTGTGGCCATTAGCGCCTTTTTGGCCGCGCATTGGCAATTTCCGGCTGCGAAATGGCCAATGTCTGGCATTTCAGTGTCGGCAGATGGCCATTTCCGTTCTTTAGTTTTCTACGGTTATTGAGGCATGACAGCTAAAACAAAGGATTTAATTTTCTTCACTTGATGATAACGGAAGTAAATTCTGGGATTGTAAATACAAAAGCGTATCGATTTCATCAAGCAAGCATCGCTTGTAAGATCACCTTGAGTTAATTATTGGCCGGCATAATTTCTGTCCACCTCCCTTAAATCCGTCGATGCTCGAACCGAGAAACTAAAATGGTACTCAAAACAAACAAAGTTGAAGAGAGATGAAAACGTGGACAGTATCCCCACGTAATCAGTGAGATGAAATAAACTTTTTATCTGTCCATCCTACGAACAGTTCTGAGTTCAGCGAGCTGCTCTGGCATGCCCATTAACCACCAGATTTTTTTGACATCCGCACGCTAGCACCGAGGCTTCGGAATGTCATGCACCGGAAGATAGGCTTTCGATGCTCTCCGATGTCTCCGCCAAATGCACGGCTGCCTTCAGTTTGGGCATAATTCAATTGAATGTTCAAAGAAGCTCTCCCACTCAGCCAGAGTCTCTACCAAAGCCCCTCTCCCACTCAGCCAGAGTCTCTACCAAAGCTCCTCTCCCACTCAGCCAGAGTCTCCACCAAAGCCCCTCTCCCACTCAGCCAGAGTCTCCACCAAAGCCCCTCTCCCACTCAGCTCTAGTCTCCACCAAAGGCTCGTTCACTCACCAGATTATGCAGTTAAGACCAATAATATGCTACATGTTTTTTATTCCCTGGAAACGAAGTAAATTGAATAAATTTTATTTCCAAATATTCTTTTTTAGTAATTCAAATGAGATTTTGTTCCTAAAGCGCAGAAATTATGAAACTTCATTCGACTAAGAAAAAGGTTCTAAAAATAATTGACATTTGCTTCAAATTTCGTTACAAATTAATTGTTCTCTGGAACCCGAGATCTTTTTATTTAAATCCAGCTAATTTCGAACAAACTTAATCACGGTAAGACGAATTAAATGCTCATAAGTAATTCATTATGATACCAATAGCAAAACTATTCGATTTCCCCTCCAAATCTTTTTTGAAAAAATCCGGTAAACTAGAGCTTCTTTTGTGACTAAAAATTTTTGCGAGGTAAGTCATCAGGCGGAAGCCTCATGAGAACATTCTAACGAAGGCAAAAGCCGTGAACAAAGTAGCGACCTTCATTAGTCGCGGCATCGAGTTGTGGTTGCCCACAATGCCGCGCCGATATCTTTTGTGCGGCTTCGCTCTTGTAATGAGGCTACCGGCGAATTTCTCAACTCAGGACAAATATCGCAGTCGCGTCAGTTGGGGAATCCTCGTAGATGAAATAACATGAAAATAAGGTTATTTTAAATATTGTCATTTATGCGGGATTGTAATTCTAAAATACAAAATAATCAATAAGTTAATTAAAATTTGTGATCCAGGATTGGAAGAGTTGTATATTGTTTTTTTTTGCATAGAAATTACGCTGGCAAATTACTGAATTCAGGGTTATAAATTACTTAAACAATGTGGAAATTCTACATTCCTAGGTTCCGCCGTTCGATTAATCTCAAGTTTTTCCTCCAAGTACCGGACAAATGCCACGTCTGCCCAAATCCTGCGGCAGAATAAAGTACCTGGCAGCAGGTTGGCAGTAGCTTCCTTGTTGTGGCTTTATAGAACATCAATAAGAAGTTTTAGCGGCGTCAAAACAAACGAGGAGGTCTGCATCCATCAATTTCTGCCCCTGGCATTACCGCTAAAGAGAGCTGACCTGGAAAATTGCTTCTGACGGCCCTGGGACGACCATAAGACTTTCAAAGATTAATTCACGTATCGACCGCATACCTGACTTCGATTACAGCGCATGGATTCGAATGAAATCTTAACGAACCTGACTTGATCGAGGTGAGTTGACTGGTGTTACATTTTCCTTCCTCTTACAAGAAACATTTTCATGTGATTACCTCAGAGTGATTGACTTCCGATGAATACATTTTGCCGCAAAACAGATGATAATAAATAATACTTTTATTGTCTACACTACACCATTTCCCAGACCATTGAGGACACGGGAAACGGTAGAGACACGTGTATTCATATATTGCTTGTGATCAGTAAACGTGCATTTCATTTTTATTTTCATTTTACTGGAAACAGCAGGGCAGAGGAGGAATTTGGTAAAAGGTACAAGCTTTTTGATAAAGGCTAGTGATCCTTGGCCTGATTGAATTTCTACCCACACGATTCTTATTGACTGAGATAAAATCTGTTTACGCGTTGAAATCTGTTGAGAAATTGAATTCCGTGTTGTTACTTGAGCAACTCTCCCTGCTCGTATCAACATCGCAAGCGTCAATCTCAATTCATCCTTCTTGGATTCTGAGCGTCACGGATCTCAGATACGAATAGCCACAAGAAAATTATACTGTACTTTTACGCTGGGTTTCTTTGCAGTTGACGACTAAAGTTGTGGCAATTCCTACCCAAAAAAAGCCTGTAAAAGCGGTAAACATGAAAACAATGGCGCAGCTCAAGTGGAGGAAGGGTCGAGACTGTGGCGCAATCATACTTGATCACAGAACAGGCGAGCTGAATACTAAATTTTTGGCTTGTATACATACATTTTGTAGAGTAACTATCAGCTTAAACCCGTGGATGGACCACAATATTCCAAAATTAATGATTGGCAGAGAGATCAATAATTAACAGAATTTAGATTGAGCTGAATGAAAATAAAATTTGACGCATGATTTGGGCGCGAATTTTTCTTATCAGCCAAAAAAGGCGGCGCTACTAAAATAAAAAATAATCAGCAAATCACTTAAATACTAGAATAAATACTGTATCTCCAGCTGTTATAATGAGATAAAGACAGTAGCTGGTAGCCTTATGTTTCTGGCCATACAAGAAGTACAGGTGCTAGCACCATGTGCCTGAATATACAGTATTATATATGTTCAGCCTGTCCTCGCTGTCGAGTGAGCAAGATATGAAATAAACGTGAAGAGCCATTTTGCGACGACTTTATTACAGCAGATTCTCGGTGATGCTCCGCAGAAATATTTATGGAGTCTTTAGGGTAATTTCAAAAGATTGATGGTGCGATTGCCGCATAAATAGCTTCCTGACCGCTGTGTCCTGCTTACCCAAGTAATTGGATAGGCTTATTTAAAGGCCGCGCCTATTTCCGGCCTTTTGTTTTTTGGCACACGGTGTTTGCACTGAAAAGTAATTTAATAATTCTGAAAAGTGCAAAGAAATTAAAACTAGTCACCGCATTTATTTAATTTGTTTATATTTCAAACTTGAAATATTTTCCATTTACTGTACACAAATTTTGAGAGCAAAACATTTAATTAAATTAAAGGTTGGACTGTAACCGTTGTACCACATTAAAATTGGTCCAGCCCTTGAATAGTTAACAATTCTTTGCTTTCGGTGAAAAACAGGATATCAATTTGTTGCAGTAAATTGATCAGGAGAACTCATAATCGAGGGCACTTGGCACGCAAAAGAAACTTGAGTGCTTCTATTGCTCCGCGGACGTCGCTCGTCGAGGCCAAACCAATATCGCATGGATGGCCAATTTACAATTTTATTGGAGCTGCGATCTGCGGGCATCATTTGTGACGGTGAGGATTTCATGCAGAATGTCTAGAGTAGAATGATGACATATTCTTCTTCAAGGTTTTTGTCAATAAAGTTAAATTGATATCCAGCAATTTTATAATAATTTTGTTGGCATTCAAGACTAATTTTCTCAACTGGAATGAAATTTTTTTTATTTTCTAAGAGTAAAGAAGACTAACTTAATTCCTATAGACGACCCAGCTTTAGGAGCAGCACGTGCCCCAGTCTCCCAGTTCAAATTCCAGCTCATTGTTCGCCGCATGATTATTGCTTGGGAATAACCAAAGCGATTCCACTTGGCGAGGCTTAAACCACTCGACTTCGAGAACACACTCAGTAAAATAGAGTGGCTTCGTCCAAATAGCGATTCACTTCTTGCCGCCCTTATGCGAACAACCTGACCCAATTCCACTTGGCAAAAGGACTTCCCAGTGCTACCTACATGCAGTTTGTCACTATTCAGACAATTTGGCCCATTCATTTTTTCGAGTGCAGGTTCACGAGGGCGTATGGCCCCACGCCGATCCATGCCGGTGTGTCAAGACCAGGCTACGCTTCGGAAATTCCAATCAGGCTGAAATGCGGACGCGATTCTTTTGATGTCCTCGTATAGTTTTTTCTTGTATTGGGTCCGCAATGAATGATCCGAGATCAAGGACATGGATTTGTGGTCGCTTCCACACGCAGACACCGGAACGGAAATGATCGCGAATGCAAATGGCTTCGCCTCAGAAGGACGGACTGTAAAGTTCCTTTTTCGTTAGGGGTTTCACCAAACGTAAAGGAAATTGGATAATTTTTAAGCATATTCCAATAGGAAGCTTGACTTGCATTTATGAGCTGCTGAAAGCCAGTCTATGTCGAAGGAAAATTTGCGTTAGCAATCATTTTGTTCAAAGTAACCGTGGATATGCTAGTGTGTTTTAACTCCAAAATCATCGCACGTGAAGCAACGAGAACCAAGCGATGATGTGCAGTGCAATCAGTAATACTAACGCCTGAGGTAATTTAAATATCTTTCTTCCATATAACTAACTCCAGGAGTTTTACAGGTCATTGCATATATAGCATGGCGTTCCAGGAACTCAGAGGACTACAATAACACAAATAACTTTATAATACTAGCGCTATTCATGAGCCAGAGAAATTTAATTCTGCTTCCCGTTGTAGAGACGAGTTATTGTGGAATTAGGCGAACTTGGATGCCTTTCAATGTATTTTATGCGATTATAAGACAAATGCCTTACAGAATTATTTTTGATTCGGAATAATAGAAGAAGCCATGCGCCTCGTAAAAACACAATCCTAATCAATAGTGTAATAAGTCTCGATTACTTCCTCAAAGATTATAACTTCAACTGTTGGTAACTTACATATGAAGAATTGAAGATTTTAATTTCAACTGTTTGTAACTTATAATACAGTACATTTTATGATCCCAAAACGTTAATCCCAAAACTCCTAACTTACGACAGCACCCTCACCAGAGGCCATACTTTCAAAACTCGCTAAGTGAACGTAAGTACTTACGCTCTATTTTCTGGTCTATGATTGGTGGATTTTGCTTGAAAGCCGTCAATGATTGGCTGATGAATTTATGATCTCGTAATTTTTTTTGAAAGTATAGGCCCTGATGACTAGCGTTGCACAGGCTGAGTGCCAACGACGCGCTAAGTTAGCGGCTGCTGAACGCTTCGTCGCTTTATACTCAGGCAATGGCTGGGTAATACTGGCAATGTTGAGACCCACAGATCCGTAACGGTGATGGCACGTATCGCTGAATTAAAATTCATGATCCTGTATTTATATCTATTGCTAAAATTAATTGATTGACACTATTAAAGTGGTGCCCCAACCTGGCCTGGAACTGATACGTCCAAAACATCTACCAAGTATAACAAGGATATTTTTAAAAGAATTAAATTTTGGTAAACAATTTTGTCTGTGCATGTTATTTCAGCGTTTCTTATGTGATTTATGTGTTAGAGATCAGACGCTCACGAAAAGAAACATTTATATTAACAAAAAGAAATTTAAACCGGCGTTTCTCGGGACGCCAGTGAGATATAATGTCCGAAGGCTGGAGAATCCAGCTATCCCAAATCCAATTACAGCAAACCCATTATTCCGAATCCCGCCATTTTGAATCCAGTCATCCTGAATTCTTTCACTTTGAACCTCTATAATAATTTTAAACTGAAGTAAGTTAGTTAAGGTAGACTACTTCAGCTAAATATTTACTTCAAATTCCCATTTACCTCCCGTTATAAAAAAGGAAGGGAATCTGAAATGAATAATTTGAAGAATAGTTTCCGAAGTAAAGTAGAGTTAATACAAATTATGGTACCCTATGTTGATCCAACATTCAAAATATAACTCAAATATGACTTTGAAATTAAACTTTGAAAATAGATTTTTCCTGTCTTCTAAATTGAAATTAAGAATGCCGATTTAAAAATCAAAATTTTATTTTGAACACAACCCTCCTTTCACCATTGCGAAATTTCTCACAATTCCCTCACTCCGAAAAACATTTCAGGTCTAGGCAATATCCCTACATGGTAGTTATTGTGGAAATGGTCCCGCATAGCCGCTATATTTTCGCCTTGCGAGGCACAAAACACACAAACACAACATTTAAACTTACACAAACACATAACTTTAATAGATTTAAATGATTTGGTACCTATCCATTAACTTCATGGCGCCCTAGATTCGAGCAACCGAAACAGCTGCACTAAGCATGCGCTCTGAAATGTTCGAGACAAGTTCGTAAAATCTACTAACGTAACCAATTCAGAGATGAATTACGAGCGACAGCGGCAGATTAGCGCGCTGTCGGCCCGCTTTATTTAGTGGAGCCCCACCCATGTTGGGGTGGTGGGGAGCTGCACCTGAAGCTGACATGATGCTGGTGGGCAGATGGATGCTGGTGTTATACGTAGTGGGCTGCTAGATGCATGTGGTAGCACCGGTAGTCAAGACTAGTAGAGATGCTGAAATTGATGCTAGTGTGGTAGCACTGTATGCAGTCTTGGCTAGTGAAGGTGCTAAGACATAGTGGTGTTTAAGGGTTAAGACTAGTAGAGGTACTGAGACTGATGGTAGTGTGGTTGAACTGTATGAGTCTGGCTAGTGAAGGTGCTAAGACATAGTGGTTTTTGAGGGTCAAGACTAGTAGAGGTGGTGATGATAGGTGTGGTAGCACTGAATGTGGTAGCATGGTAGTCGATACTAGTAGTGGCGCCGAGACACAAGAGGTCTGTGGTAATGAGTAAGTCATGCCAAGTGGTGGTGCTTAGGGAGTTGTGGTTGAATGGTAGAATGACAGGCATGGCAAGTAGTGGGGCTGATGGTGCTTGTGGTCGACTGTCCAAGGAATATTATTCGTTACCTTAGCTCTCTTTCCAGGAGCTTATGCTTTCTCTGCTGTCACAAACTATTTTATATTTTAGTCAAAAAAGATATATTACTTATTATTTAGTCATGGTATATATCGTCACGAAAGGCAGTGAAACCTACTGCTGTTGTATGGATGCAAACATTGTTTTCTGGAATTAACCGAATCCAGAGAATCTGTCATCATCGAATATATTGCAGTCGCAGGAACAGTAAGGCCTCGTTAGACGATCTCAGTGTCTTGCTGAGCCCAATGCAATGCGATTACCTGTGAGCTTTCACTCTGAACATCGGACGTAATCCCTGGGACATCAGAAACGACCGTTACCGATCGTTACGCTCTGAAATGTCCTTATCTCGAAGACGTCCGAGCCGAGGGTTTCCAGCTTCCGGCCAACATGAAAATTGTTAGCAGTTTAAACTAGTCATATTTTCTCTACAAATATCAAAATTGAAATATAAATAAAGCTTGTGTTCAATGGGCAGCGATGTAAATCCGAATACGACGAATCTACACATTGAAATTGATCTCTATATGAACTTCCTAGCGCTTAGCCTTGGTGTGGACAGCGCACAATTTGATCGCCGAAAATCCAAGGGTCCCTGACAGATATTAATCCCTATAAGCCGTCGCTGCAGTGAAGCTTCACGTTGACCTCCATTCACAGAACCAATCACTCGGCGTCGGCGACACGAAATGTCAGGGAGCTCTCGACATGGTCCTTTGGCCGCTGCTGTACAACATTTGTAACTACAACTGCAGAAACCTGGAATTTCTCCACTCTTTAACGTTGTATATTGGAATTAAAACACTTCCAGCTAACAAATTCCAATCAAATGATGTATCATTGATGAACTGATGATACATCATTCATGGTCATCAATACATCATCACTGAACTCTGGAAGAAGCATTATCATTGAGGTCAGATTGAAATCTCAAATGGATGATAATTGCTTCAGTAATGTCTCATTTAAATAAATTCTCACCGAGCAGTTTGACTAGTAGTATCCCTCGAAAGTCACGCAACACGTTCGTTTTAGTTTCTTTGCTTTTACGACAGCTGACTTTGTGATTTATTATCTGTTCACAAACTGCAAATAATGCTCGAGATATAAAAAATAATCATGCAAATCGTGCTTGACTCATCGAGTGGCCCAGTCATTGATGAATTACGGATTGTTAATTGTATATTACGGACAATTTTGGCACCAGCGTTCTATGGAGCAGTCGTCTTTATAGCCACTTAATGCGGCTCGTAGAAGCGACGGCCAACGGCTGGCCTTGCATTGGCCGGTCTAAATTTTCCTAAAAGTTCTGTGGATTCCTGCGAATTACAGCCGCTCCGTGACACTTTAAGTGATATGATGGCTCTTCAGGTGCCAATATTGGGACACTTGCACTGCATGTTGCCAGCGATAGCTGCCACTCTAGAGTGCCATGCTTGAGTGACAAGCCCTAAATGAAGCAAACGATCGCTGCCACTCTAGAGTGACCAAGTCACAATTTCAGGACATTTTAGAATGAAGGTCGATTGAAGACAGTATTACATCCAAAAAATTAAATGAAGCATTTCGAGAGTCAGTTTAACGAATATTTTGAAGCATAATTTTATTCACACATATGGGAGATGAAAGTAAATATGTACATCAAACCTGTTGCAAATATTGATTTTTTCAGAGCATGAATGATATAAAGAACTAA
The DNA here is from genome assembly GCF_000764305.2 of Hyalella azteca. NCBI lineage: Eukaryota > Metazoa > Arthropoda > Malacostraca > Amphipoda > Hyalellidae > Hyalella > Hyalella azteca. Next base: position 115,639 of record NW_025942804.1, on the reverse strand, counting down.
CTTTTAATATCACTTCTGCAAGGAATGCTAGCATTGCAATACATGTCAATGGCAGTTTTGAAGCACGAGCGCCCCGAGACTTAGTGTCCCTCTGACCGTCGTGTGTGGAGGGTTGCGTGCAAGCGGTGTCCGCACCGGCACCTGCAAGCCTCTCTCGGCTCCTGCACTTCACCGTTCCGATAGCGGTTGAATAGAAATCTCATTCAATCAGTTTTATGATAACACAGTGAATAAAATTTTGATTAGAGACGTTCATTTAAAATTGAAACTTCACAGCAACTATGTGAATAAATAGTTTGAAACTGACGGGCAAATGGAAAATGTTTGTGTTGTTTTTGGCTAACAGAAAGCGATATCAATTCGGACTGCAATGCAGTAACTTGATTTCCATGAAAGGTTTGCCTGAAACGTTACATAGGGGTTCACTTTTTTTAACTTTACGTGTTCTTACAAAAAGTAAAGCATTTTTTTGTTTTTACTGTTCAATACCTAAATTGAATGCGTTTGATTAGAAGTAATAAATTTCAAGCAAACAATTGGCTTCATGATAGACAAAAAGTATCACTGCGAATTTGGTGGCAAGCCAGCGGTTTAAAAAATGCGATGAAACATCCCGAATTATCTTCCTGTATATTTGCGTTGCGCGAAGAACTCGATATTTAATTTGACGCTATCATGAGCTGACATTATGCTGTGCAACTCGTCCAAACGACCTCGGCTAAAAGTAGTACTTGAATTCGATATTGACGATAGGTAAAAGACGGCGGGAATGCTACTCGTTTCATGGCCATTACGATGCACAGATTGAAAAATTATCTTAAATCCATCTCCTATATTGCACTTGCTTGATTTTGATGCTTGACACATAATGTGCAAATAACTTGCACATCGCTTCATTTTATGTCGGAAGTTTTAAAAGACGAATAAAAATTTAAATTATGTCAATGATAAAGAATTTATCATGAATATGTTGGAAGTTAATTTTGCTCTACAGTAATTGAAAAAATGTTTATTTCTAAGCAAACTTAGGACTCTTTTAATCGTTTACTTCAAGATACAAGTTAAATACTTGCATCATCTTAAACGCAGAAAAATCCCAGATATTTTTAGCAACATCATGAAAATAATAAAGAAATTTATATTTATTTAAAGTTAACTTTATATTTTTCCATATTATTTTTTGCAAAAATGAAGTGGTTCTAACATTTTTTGTGTCTGACAAAGTTCGATAAAATTTTTAATTGAGGAAAATTTTCAAGTCACGTGTGTCGTTTATTTGAATAATTTTTTTATATTATAGTTTATTTACTTAAGCAGCCAAAATAAATAACCATTTATAATGAATTCGAGACATTCATGGCCGTAAATTTAAATCAAATTTCAGCGCGAGAAAAGTAAAAGAATCAATTATCAATTTGTGTACGAACGAAAATGCAAGCTGAAACATGTAAAGCTAGTACTTGCATTCCAATTACGCATTCATAATTTCAATTTCGACTTAGATGGAGGCTTGACCCTGCATGCGGCAATTTATTTTAGCGCGTAATGCGCACCATGCGTAATCACAGACGGCGATCGGAGTGCCGACCTTGCCGTGCGTCGCGTGTCGGACGTCACTTAGACGCAGTGCGTCGTATCCTTCACGGCCCCAGCGTCCTGAAAAACGCAGTACAGGGCAACTGCAGCCCCAGGCACGCAGTTCCAGCGCAGTACAGGGCAACTTCAGCTCCAGGCACGCAGTTCCAGCGCAGTACTGGGCAACTGCAGCTCCAGGCACGCAGTTCCAGCGCAGTAGGCACGAAGAAACTGAGAGTAACAGCACTCAGTAATAATGCAAACGTATCTGTCTCAAGAGACTTTAAAAAAATATATCTGAGATCGTGTATAACGAGGAAATTTTGTTTGTATTTTACAATTTGAATGTACCGTTATTCTCTATTTCAGAAGTTGAAGCAGACTCGAATATTGCAATATTTTTTTGTGTTCCAAAAAAATGAATAATATAAGAGCTCCATTGCTTGAATTATTTGTGACTTGAGCGCCAGCAGTGCAATATTGATGTAATTATAAAATGTTTCCAGGATTACCTTTGCAAACTTTCCAACAGCGAATTGAACCTAATATGGTTTACTGTCTAAATAAAAAAATTTATTCAATATGAAGTGTTGGGAGCGCAAGGGCTTCCCAAACTTTTTCCAAAATCTAATATGTGACGATCGGTGGTGATTTAATTAAAATTAATATCGAAACAGTTGAATGCATTGTATAGTGCGCTGGTCGATTTATGGGCAGTAATAGAGCAAAGACATAAATTCATGGATTTTAAACTTAAATTTCAATTAAATATCGGCTCCGTCTTCAAATATTGAACAAGGTTGTTGAATTACGAGCTAATATGCAATATACTAGCTTAATAGTGACACTGTGAATTTTTTTCTTAAATATCTCGAAGAAGTAAACAATATTTAAAACATAGATTAAAAGACTTCCTTGTGGTGCCACATACCGTTCCTGAAGATTAAACGCAATTTATAATTCAGTTCACTGTAAAAAAAGTTCACTATGCCCTTCACCATTGCTTAAAGTGCGGCGGAATAAATATAATGGCAAAAGTTACTAAAGAAAAGTGAAGACATTCATTAAAATACTTACTGTCATTATTTTCAAGTGAAGGCATAAATAGCTCAGAGTTACCGTGTAGTGATACTATAAATATTTAATGCAGTGCTAATGAATTAAATATTATATAACAACGGCGAGGTCATCAGGATGTGTGCGCACGACGCAATATTCAACGTGAAGAACTTTATACGCTGACGAGTCTGTAGCGTGATCGCTTACATGGCGGACCACAGCTTCACTACATACATCGTCTCCACGATAGTCCTGCTTCTGCACCTGCCAACAGGTACGGCATGATTGTTGTCTCCACGCTGCTTCTGCACCTGCCAACAGGTACGGCATGATTGTTGTCTCCACGCTGCTTCTGCACCTGCCAACAGGTACGGCATGATTGTTGTCTCCACGCTGCTTCTGCACCTGCCAACAGGTACGGCATGACTGTTATCTCCACGCTGCTGCTGCACCTGCCAACAGGTACAGCATGATTGTTGTCTCCACGCTGCTTCTGCACCTGCCAACAGGTACGGTATGATTGTTGTCTCCTCGTTGCACCTGCACATGTCTTCAGGGACCTCATGGCTTGTGGCAAAGGTTGGTGCCAGGAGGCAATTGATCAGAAATTCTTTAGTTTCCGAAATACAGAGAAGTTCTGAATGAAGCTACGATATCAGTAGATAATGGCTAAAAAAAAAATATTAGGGGAGATTCCTTGGATTTTTATTTTAACATTTATAGATAATGCCGATTACGTTTTAGGGTAGTAAAGATATTGCAGTCTTCATCAAAGAGTTCAAATAAAAATAATGCATGAATTGAAACAATTATGTTCAATGGTTCCAATTTTAAGAATAAAAGAAATGTAGTGAGTAACATCACTAACATGTTATTGGTTGAAAGTTAGCAGTGGCACGTGGAAATGTCTCCTTATTGCTCCAGAAAAAACACCAATTTTCATTAAGCTAAAGTATGAGATAACTTATTTGTTGGGAAAGAACGAAAGAAAACTCATTTTTTCGATAAGCTCACACCCATGAGACACAGTGACTGCGCAAAGCGGCGCAGTCGGGCATGTATAAGCGTGGGATGAAAGTCAGATCTTGTGAGAGGAAGAGCTTCGGTGAGTGGTCCTTCTACGGCGTCAAGAGATTATTTGAGCAGCAAGGGCACAAGAAAGTCTGATATAAACATGAATTTCCAGTGATTTATTATTATTTTATGCGAATTGTTTGCATAAAAAGGCTTTTCTTACTGCCTGAAGTGCTTGAAATGTTTATTCCTCTTATTGCTGTTATCATATGACGCATAAGGGACAAGTTTTTAGCAGGAATGATGTCCGTAGATTAAGGCCTGTAAATAATGTAGGGAGTAACCGCATACATCAAAGTGAAAGTGCACAAAAAGTTTTAAAATGTTTTTACACGAACTCGGATTCCGTTTTGAACAAAAAAAGTGAACTGTTAACTGTGTATTTGTTGGGAAAGAACGAAAGAAAACTCATTTTTCGATAAGCACACACCCACGAGACGCAGTGACTGCGCAGAGCCGCGCAGTCGGGCATGTATAAGCGTGGGATGAAAGTCAGATCTTGTGAGAGAACGGGCTTCGGTGAGTGGTCCTTCTACGGCGTCTAGAGATTATTTGAGCAGCAACGGCACAAGAAAATCTGATAGAAACATGAATTTCCGGTGATTTATTATTATTTTACGCGAATTGTTTGCATAAAAAGACTTTTTCTTACTGCCAGAAGTTCTTGAAATGTTTATTTCTCTAGTTGCTGTTGTATTCATATGACGCATGACTCAAAATGTTAACAGCACATTTTACTGTTATTTAACTTTAATTTTTGTAGCAATCGCAAGGTCTTTGGGATAATTGGATAATTGGGTCATCTAGTATCCCATTCTGCTACCTCAATCAACCATGCGCATTCGCAATGTATATATAGGAATGACAGGGACTTTAATTTTGTCGCTATCACTTCTTACTCAACGGATGGGAATTTTTTTGTTCATTCCAAGTCCCGCTTTAAATAGTTTCCTTCGCTTAAATTCCCTTACATTCTTCATGTTCGTTGGAGTCTTGAATGCGTTTTGTTAGTTGGTTTTATTCACCATATTGCATGCCTAATTTCTTCTATTGCCCTCTGTAATATTCTGATCACTAACATAGTTACGAACTCTTAATTATTTTTAAGGCGCCAGAGAGAGAGTCTTACTTTTTTCCTCTGCGCCAACAGTCACGAGAGCATCGCACGCTCGTCGTCAAAGTATACTTCATTAATGGCCTATAATACTATGCCATGGGTCAGCGCGAACTTCATATTTAGTTTCGTAGAACTTTTCCATAAAATTATTTTATTACTGCGGAAGACAATTTGACGAGGTGATCTACAAGGAGAAAATTTAATAATGTCGTCAATAGTTTTTTTTTATCCACTCAAAAAAAGCAAGTTTCGTGGACGTACCCTGCACAAGCGTTATTCCTCTCAACATGTATCTATCACATGAATCAAGTCCAATTTTTAAAAATTCTTTGCTACAATTTCAAATCAAACTTCAATAAATTATATCCGCACACGGGTAGTAATAAATAGTTTATTTCATCTTCATCTAATATAGGCTGCACATTCACTTATTCATTCCCGAGCGGGAGTTGGAGAGAAGTCGATAAATATATTACCACTTCTTCAGGAAACTGTACAAAACTTACTTATTCCAGGTGGAAATTCTTTCTGTCATCTTCTGCACTTCTCGAGTGCGCACGTGTGAAATTCTAATCTGTGGGGGAAAATTCCTTACTTTCCAGTGAATATAAGTTTAGATCTTAGAGACTTCACTGTGCAACTAAATGTTTTTAAACTCAAGTTTAAAATGCAATTTTGTTTCTTGCTTTTGTAATTTGTTTATTATTTTCGCAGGAGATCGCCAATTATGTACGGGATGATTTTGCGATGAGTGTGGAACTTTAGAAGATGATCGTACAGTTTTTAAAAAACTGATCGTAAAATGTTAATATGCTTGTAAGTTCCGACTAAACATTGACCACATTATTATTTAACCGTTCAAGTTATATATTTGAGTGATGTTCGATGTTTTCGGCTATATAATGACAACTGCGATAAATTTATACAGGAAAGTGCACCTTTCTTTGAAATTTCAATGACTTAAATAAGTCATATCGAGTTTTATCATACCGGTTTAAGACGATACAAGGTATAACCTCCAACCCTAATCGTGCCCAGTCTTGTAATTTAAAATATTATTATTATTAATTATTATTATAGTGCTGTAACTCTATTGATTTACTTAACTTACAAGTGAAGTCACTCAGTGGTTCCTAAGTTGCAGCAGGACTTTGGTGTTCAATTGTTTACTAAGTAATTGCGAAGTTCATCATTCTTGTTGTAACTTTCGACTGCAGTTGTCTGCATTTACATATAGAATTCAACTGCTCACTTTTTCGTTTATTTAATTGAAACTTGTCCAAGCACATTTAATTCTCATTTTGAAGTCTGTGAGTGTTGTTTTTGATCAATACGAAACTAGTGCGAGTATTTTATAGATACAAGTAAGCGTCCATGCTTCATTATAAGGAAAAGTATAAGATGCTCCCTCTTCGTGGAAATTTCTATTTTTTCAAACCTCCTGAGACTGGAGTTACCCACGCAGATTTGCAGTTGAAAGACTTGCCTTTTTAATGCTGAGAAGTTCCCGTAAATGACTTTTCCAAACAGATTTCGACTCGTTTTTTGCGTGCCATTCAAAATACTGAGTCAAAGTAAATTGGCCAAATAGAAAAAGACGCGCATCGATTCACGACATCATGTAAAACAGCTTCTTTCGCTATCGTCCGCAATCTGGCCGTGCTGATTTATGGAAAGCCCTGAGTCCGGTTAAGTAAGTAAAGCATCGTAAAGCAGCCAGATGGGGCATAAAATTGTACTGAACTAAAGATGGCCTCCCCTGCGACATGCAAAAGGGAGCGAACCAGCGATCTCCCTCTACCGCTGCCTCGGACTCTCAGTCGCTGAGTTTGTTCGCAAATGTTCTTGAGATCCAAGAAATTATTTCCGATAATATACAAAAAATATCTTGAATTTATTATTTATCGATTTGAGTATCAATTTGGCTTTCATAGATTATTTATTCATCTTGAAACATTATGATTTACGTATGACTTTTCACAAGTAGTATTAGTAATTCTAGTTACGGAGACGCGAAACAAAAATTGGAAATTCTGCTATAAATAATGCGGTTTTCTTTATAGTAATACGCCATTGAAACAATTTTTTTGTTTAATTTGAGTGTAGCCGCAATTAGACCATAGCGTGCTCCGAAGCTTTTGTAGTTCGTATCTATGGTAAGCTGCAATGAAGCGAATCTCTGTTCATCCTATCTCAGTTTTGTTTATTTTCTGTGCACCGAAAGACACAGGTTAAAACATTCACGTTGAAATGCCTGCATACAGAGCGTCTTGCCAGAACAATAAAGTACGCAACTCCGGAGCAGTTCTCCAGAAGTTACGATCACTTGTAATTAAGGAGTGTCGGGAAATAAATTGCACGAGTACCCCTAGAATATCACCGCAATATAATTGCGCCTTGCCAGCTAGCATGCTCCATTCCACACTAATTTAGCCATGCAAATACAGGGCTTGAGGAATACTGCTGGAAAACTTAACGAATTATGCATAGCGTGCCGTAGAATTTTTGGTACACAGCACGAGATTCAAACTAGAGTTGGGTTTACGCGGTTATATTTTATTCCTGCTACTCAGCCTGTTCGCACTTATGCTTCTAAAATCTTTTTTAACAAAGACTGAATGATACAGAGTTTCTTCGCGGCCTTTTAGTCGGTAATGCACCACCGCACCACCCGACACAAGGCTCTTTTTTGTGGGATTTCTTCAGTAAGAATATATTGCAGGAGCAAGCTACTTTTTGGGCATAAATCGGGATTACGATGAGAATTTCGAATAATTAGAGGCTGTTGAGGGGAGATGGAATTTAGCCCCCCCATTGTTGCCTGAATTCCGGGAGGCTTCTTATCGCAGTCTCGAAAAAAAATTTTTTGCTGACGCTGAGGAAAGATCTGCGCCCAGGCTTGAGGAAAAATATCGCAGATTGTCTCAACAAAAACACATTTGACCTCAGACTCAAATTCTCTGGAAACTCAATCCGCCCAGTGATGGAACATCACAATTTGCAATATATCATTTGATGTTTTGATGGTGACATTTTTTACTGAAATATGAATTGCTCTGAAACCTGACTCGTGGTTTCTAATTTTCCATCACGGAACATTTAATTATACTAAACATGGTAGAGATAAATTGAATATATCAATAGTTGCCAAAACGCGCCTGCCACCAACGTCAATGCAGCACATCGAGTCTGAGCAAATTAAGTAAATGGAAATTTGTAGCACGAATCTATGTTCAAGATATTTTTTGGAAAATCGTAGAATCAGTACACGAATTATATCGTAAAATTGATTTTCCTCAACCAAAACGTACGAATCGATAATAAAGAAACATTCTTATATCACCTTTCAAATTTGTAGCGCTTAATATTTCTGGATGAATTTTAATTTTCTCTTTCCTAATCTATTGAAAGTGGTATGGTAGTATAAACACAAAACTTTTGCATTTTTTCAGAATTAGCCGCCTCTTGGAACATTCATAATCAATCTTTTAGATTAGCCTATAAACGCACGCAAATTTCAGATGTTATTACAGGCTGAACATCACACGACAGCAATAGTTGGTTCGGTAGTGGCCGATTCAGACCGCTAATGTCGATTTGATTGCACCTCAAGCGTTGCTATGAGGGAACCGCGACAAATTTGCTACGGGCCGACTTTGCTCGAGCCTGTTTTAATGTCAGCTATATCTCTGACGGAATGATGGAAATTAGCTGTTGAAAGTTCATGGATGACTGGTGAGTTCTCCTGGGTGGTGCTGGTGAGTTCTCCTACAAGGAAAGGTTCAAACCTGCTTTAACGAGCGAGCTGAAGAGTCATGTTACGATAAGAGACGTTTTATTTTTAAAGGATGTAATCCTACAAAACTCAGTGCTAAATTTGGCCGACAAGTAATGTGTGTATATTTGATCAAGTAACAGTTCTGTCACGTTTAATTAGATTTTAATTGGGATGCATTTCACTCCTTTGTTCGCCAGGTCTTGTATTCGGGATAAAAAAATATAAAAGTGACTGTAGTTCAATGTGCGACCTGGATATAGCTAATAGTAAAGCTCGTTTGCTGCCATTCAGAAACTCAGATGAAACAGTTTGTGCAAAGCTGAAAAATCTATAACACTATCATGAAGAACTGCCTTCAAACTGCTTTTTCAGACTCACAGTGCAATTTGTGACCGCATTACCTTGATGAAGGCGTTAAATAATGGTAGCTTGGTCAATAATAAATGTCTAATAAAATTAAAAATTTCGCATTTAACGCTCTTTGGCTTCGACGTGGAAAACTGACCCAACTATAAAAGTTCCATGACAGATATACCCGACAATACAAACTTGTATGTAAACTGACCCGACTATACACGTTCCATGACCAGCTATACGAAGATACCTCTTCGTTTAGCTGGTGCTCGTTTACTTTTAGCAGCCTTCCTAAAATGTCGCAATCACTGAAGGTCACAATCTCTTGAGTAGCTCATTGAAGACAGTATGGATCAATATGATCTCATGAGTCATATTGAGACACTCTATCTCACGTCTATCTCGTGCGGCCTCTAACAAATTCGATGCAAAACAAAGACACTTAATTGGCAAATACATATTGCTCAGAAAAAGTGATGGTTTAGTGCGATAATTGTTTGATTCTTATGAATCATGTTAAAATATGTCTTTAATTTCAATATTAGATTATATCTTTCATTTTTTAAAGTCATTCTTAAATCTTGCAATCGCATGAATTTTAATAGAATTTTTCATGAAAAATTCATGTGAATTTTTGCAGTCACATGAATTTAATAATAGAGAATTCAAAGAAGTACTTGAACGAAGCACTCGCAATCCAATATAATCTGGGGGATTTAATCTAACTCCATGACACAAATGATTTATAAAAACAAAGGATTTTGTGAGGCAGATGCGAGTAGGATATTTTTTATCATCTAACACGAAATATCACTCAATTCAACGTGAAAATAATGAACGATTTCACAGAGAAATACGTATTATGTCTAGTACATTAGAAATGTTTTAATTTTCCTTAAGTAACCTATGGCAACCTCATTTTAGTAACTTGCATCGAGCGTGACGTCTGAAGTTGTTCTGACATTCTCCTTCCATCACGCACCGATTAAAAGTTTTACGGCAAGTTCAGACGCTTCGTTGAGGCGCGCTATTTGACGTCATATGCGCCGCTATGAGATGGATGGTGTCAATGCTTCATACATTCCCCAAACTAACACTTCTGTGTTATTTCTTTGAACTTAACACGATGCATAACCATAGCAACGGCTGTCTAAACAAGATTCCTACGTTTGGTGTTATTGTTGTGGTGGGTGGGGTGAGGGGAAGCTATTATGACGAGGTATCACAATAATTAGGCTTAAAACGCTTCTTTCATCACCAGGCCGCAATTTGCATCTTTTGTATGGGATCTAAAAAATCCATAAGGAAGCGGAGCACAGAATTTGAACCGCTTGATCTTCTTGAGGTATAATGCTCAAAATATTATTTGACAAATGTGTGCATTTCAATAATGAATTTAAGATGATGGAATCTTAATATATAGTATAAATATCGTGCGTTGCTCTACCATTTATCTATTGCAAATTCGTCCCAAGATTTTGAAGAAAGAAAAAGTAAATAAGGAGTTATATATTGGGTAGTTGGACGCTCGTTAAGAAGTTAGTTAAGGATAACAATTTTATTTTAAAGTTTTCAATTTATTTCACACGAATCACATCTTTTGACCCCAAAAACAAGAAGCTAACAGATGTCACCCCGAGCCTGGCAATAGTTTTTAGTGCCTCGCCTTGGCAGGCCCTCCCGAGGCCTACACTCACAAAATTGAGCAGGTCATATTGTTCAAATTGTCACACACTTTTTTAGCAACAAACACAAGCAGAAAACGAACGTAGCACGGATACATCTTCCAGCCGCGCCAAAGCTGCTTAGAGTGACCCACACTGGCGCAAATGTGCATCAATGTTTTGATTAAGTCTCTAATTTCTGTGTGGCATCGACGACGAGCCTGTCGCTACCCTCCATTTCACCCTCTACAAATGGGCTGTACTCCGCCCTCTTTTCCCCTTGTTGGTCGCCAGCCCCTCGCTAATGTCACCCTGATGCTATCAAAGCATATAAAATGGTTTTATATATGGAATAAGTATCCGTAATTTTTACGACGTTTGAATGAGGCCATTGAAAAAACAATCTTGCGTAGTCTTACGATTGATTACAAATTACAGTAGTCAAATTACATTATTATTTGCAAAGGCACTTTATAATTGAGGCATGCACGACGCACACGTGTATACTTACAGCGCGCACACAAAGCTATTGCACCGCCCTAATCGGTACAACAGTTTTGCAGCGTCACACGACGCAATAGCGCAGTAGTATAAGCGCCAAATTTCTATGTCGTCACTAGAATTCTTCGACCCGTATTTGTTTCTGCGAGCGTTCTCGACCGCGGCCGTCCAATTACAAGCACCGCGGCTGCATTTTTAGCCCCGTCGCGTCCGAGGTTTAGGGCTACAAGATTTATCGGAAATTCGAGAACTCTGTTCCTACTTTTGCCCAGAGATATCGGGCAAGCTGAAATTCTATATTACGTTGCCAAAAAGTTGACGCATGTTTTTTATTGCTCACCGCGACTCAGACACGAGATCTGAGCGAGCGGTGGTGATGGAATGTCGCGAAGGCTTCGCTGCTCTGAAATTCTCGCGTCACAAACTCGGTAAAATTATTGGAAGCTTCTGAGGTTTGGCAAAGAAGAAAACTTTCAGGTCAAACTTTGGCGACGATTTCTTTATCTCAATTGAAGTTCATTGAGACGCTGCCGTTGAAGAAAAACGATTTTTGCGCTTGTAAAAGTGATGAGCATTTAGTGCGTTAAATTGGGGCTGTTTTTGTAGCTATTTTTCTATTAACGCAAGTATCTTAACTGACGTAAAAAATATGAAAACGTGATTAATTTGTGCTTGAATCTAAATCCATCTAAATTGTTTACGAATGAATCAAAATTAGTAGTATAGGGCGAAAATTTGTATTCCTGGAACAAATAATTAATATTTTAATTACATAGCTAAATTATAAATTATTTGTCTTATTCTAAAGTTTTAGTTCATCTATTTAATTTTTTTCTCAAATTCGTGTAAATAAAGTTTTCTTGCCATCTGTCGTAAAAAAATACCTCGCCATTCTACGTAAAAATCAGTCTCACAATAAAATTTTCCGTGCAGAAATTATGAAGTAATATTGCCCGCCGTCATCAAATCCTTCCGACAGTTTAAATATTTTTCATGGTCTTTTCAGTAACTCATATGATTAAATAACAAAGAGTGACTAGAACATCGCAAAAAACTTATTCTTCCGCAAACGTTTGTTTGAGTGCCATTAGATTGAGTCTTGGGTAAATCGCGCGTCTTTACTCACAGGTAAATTAGACGAGTCTTCATCAGGAAAAAAATAAAGCTAATAAAAACATTTGTAAACAAAGAAGTGAACACAACTAATCTCAGCTAATTGATTGTCGCACAGCTTTAGTTATTTGCCGTCAACGAAAAATAAATTGTTTTGCACTTTTTATGCATGGGTTGAGCTGACGATTATAGCACATCTAGCGGAGCGCTGTAAATCATTAATTACTAACGCATCGCACATCAAAGTAATGATGGGAGTTATATTTAGAAGCTGCAAATTTTAGAATGTCTAAAATGTGAATAATGGATGAAACATTGTCGATATCACGTATTTTTGAATGTGGCTGGTTTTCACATTCAACCTAATGGCCTATTATTGATTTTGCTGTAACAAATAAGAACAATCACAAAGATTTTAGGTATACCAATAGACATGCATGGAATTTATTTCAACTGTATCCATGTATATATATGACATAGATTTTGTCAATTATTATCAGTAACAGATTGTTCACGCAGCATTCACTAAAATGTTCTAAAAAAATTTTGACTGATGAAGTAGCATTTTTAAAATATGTTCACTACTTCTTTCGAACCTCTGTGCGATGATAAATATCATAATTAACATCATAATATCATAATCATTAATCATAATAATAATTAATAATAATCATAATAATAATTAATCATAATTTTTGTTTATCTACGACTTCTATTCAGTAAAAATGTTTTATGCAACTTTTTTAGTTTTAGCCTTTATTCTCAAACTTAGAAGAACTCCTCGAGATATTGTGAACTACATTCATAATAAATTCTCATGAATTGAAACATTTATGGTTCTCTGATTTCATTTACACTACAATTAAAAACAATCAAAATAATCTTGCCAGCGCAATTCATGTTGACAGCAGAAGTCATACATATTAAACTTAGCTTTACGGATTATGTTGCGTCGGGATACGAACTTGGAAGCAGCGAGAGAATGTCACCAAAAGTTCGAGCCGGACTGCAGGCGGTTGCAATCTCTGTCCGCAACTTGCCAACGAACTCATCAACCTAGAAACTTAACCGGAAAATTTGGGATATCATGATGAAAAGTCAGCTAAAGAAGGTCTTCAGGGCATAAAATTGAAGTTCTTTTGAAACCGTTAATTAATTGACCAGCTCAAGATTGTATGAATTAAGTTATTAGTATGAGCCATTTTGTAATAGGGGCGAAAGTATCTAAGTTCATTTTCCTTTCATTATTATTATTGTCAATTGTTCACAGCGCAGTAAATGAATGTGATGAACGTCTTGAGCATTCTAGCGTTTCAGATAGAACTAATTTATGGTATTTATACTATGTGCAAGTCCACATTGAATTTTAACGTTTTGCAATACGTTTTCTAGCGTTCATCGCCGGATGTCCTAAATTACCAGCCGCTCCCGTATCAACAGGAACGAGAAAAATCAAGTAATCAGAGTAATCAATATGCTGTTTATTCAACAACGATAAATCTAATATTCCAAATAAAATCGTATAATAATAACACCTCAAAGTGACACTTCCCGTCCTTGGTTGTCTAGGACGACATTTGCTCACACGTTCAGGATACCTAAATTACTAAGTTATTCCTCTAATACTTAATCACTCCTCTAATACTTCCTCTTAATTATTAATCACCCTTCCGCAATCCTTATTTATTGAAGGATTTCCCCAAGACATTGATTGTATCGCGTTTTTCACTACTCACTTCTCCACACTAATAAATTACTTCCAGATTACTTGGGCTCCACTTCTTCATTATTTAGATTAATAAATTTTTTCTCACATACCTTGGAATACACTTCTTAATTTTCTATAACAATAAATTTCCGCCCCGTACTACTTCTTCATTAACTAAATTAACAAATTAGTTAATTTAATTAATTAGTTAATTAACTAACTAACTAGTTGATTTAGGTAAAGCGAAACCTTGGTTCTCACTTCTTAATTACCTAAATTAATAAATGATTCCCCCCTGATTCCTTGAGTTACACTTCAAAATTACATTAGTTCTCCCTGATGCCCGGCAGGCACTCCGGCTAGCTGGTATCCGGAGCCTCACTTCATGCGGACGGACGGCAACGTGACGGTGACGGAAGGCGAGCACGCCTTCCTGCCCTGCCGTGTCGCTAACCTCGGCGACAGATCCGTGAGTGAATTTTGAATTGGCCTCGCATTTGAATTTTTACATGATGTGCGTTTGTTACAATTTCAGCGAACGACTTTTGGTTCGGGTTTTCCAGATAATTTAGATACCATGAATTTTGAATCAGCCTCGCAATTGAATTTTTACATGATGTGCGTTTGTTACAATTTCAGCGAACGACGTTTGGTTCGGCCTTTCCATTAAATTTAGATACGATACGCATTTTTGACTTTATAGTGAAAGACCGCAAGTTATTACATTATTTCGGAGTGTTGCGTCTTATTAAATGCAAAGATTAAATGTGAAGGAAAGTTAGTCGAATAAAAATTGTAAAATTACAGACCTAAGTTGCATTTTAAGCGTCTCACTTTGGACGTGAGTGTTCACACTTGCATACGATATGCGTTTGTTAAAAATCTGATTACCCGCAAATTATTGCACTACTTTTTAAAGTTGCGTCTAAATAATGCTCAAGTTCAATCCTCCTTGATTAGATAGTGACACTTTAGAATTTAGATAGAAAGTCTTTAGGATTTCCTGAGGGGACAAGAAAAACAATAATTAATTTTCTGACTTGTTTCAAACTAAAGTGATACATGCATCAGTCAACTAATCCGCATTAAAAACTATTTATAACGATTTACATATTACACTTATTTTAATAATGGAATAATTTTGTTGCTGTTGCTCACGAAATTTCGAGAACAAACCATGAATGCATAATATAATAAATATTCTTGTGAAATAACATGAAACATTGGATACGCAAATCCTTTGTGCGCCGACTGATAATAAATTAGCTACGGTCTAAATCCAATGATATTGAATATGCTAATTCCATGCATTGAAAATGCGAAATAAAATTGAAACAAATGCTGCAGAGTGGGAGTAAGTGAATTAGATAAAAGTAAATTGTCTCAATTCTTCGTCAAAATGTTTATATTCGTATTTAAGTAGTTCTATATTAATATTATGAATAGTAAACTCGTTATATTTTTCAGGTAACATGGATGAGAAAACGTACACTGCACATCATATCAGCGGGTACACTCACTTACTCACCGGACGACAGATACAGAGTAAGTAAACGTAACTCCTTATCTCAAATACTCAAATAAATTCTTTATTATAAGATGAACCCGAAGATTTAACTTCATTTTTGCGATTTAAATCCATTAATTAGTCTCAAAATCTTTGTTAAAATCCTTATAATTTTACTTTAAATGTCTCGTTTCTTTTCCATTCACACTGAGCGACATTGAAAAATCGACTGTTCATCTCCACACTCTTACTTGTCTAAGGTAGGAGGGGGAAGTTGACAATAAATTCTACTTGTCTGACAAAATTCGCTCGGTGTCAGTTATTGTTATTATTTATGAGTGTGACTTTAACGCACACAAAGCCCTTACTCTAGATATTTCAAAGCTTAGATCTCCCTATGAATATAGTAATAAATTTTTCTACGAAAATATTACCTATGTATTGCATGACTGTCATGATTTTATACCAATGACCTGAAGTATTGTTTTTCCTTTAATGAATCTTCTATGGACGCAGGCGTTGAAAAGGTCCTGCTCCATGCAAGACAATAAAACTAATGAATTTACATCCCTACAATAAAGAATGATTTTTGGAGTCGAGCCTTAACGAAATCGTGTAACATGCGCTCGCTAATGCAGTTACGTTTCACCCACCGCCGCGTGTAACGAGATTATGGCTGCCGAGTGAACAGGTGTGAATCTTTGATAACAGCATGATTTTATTAACGGGGACTAATTGACCATCATGTACCGTTGTATATCCTGTGTAAGAAACTTTAAAGCCAATAATATAGCGCTACCATTTCATTTGTCGTTATTGACACTTTTTACCATCAAACCACGCGACAAATTGATCATATTAATGTAACAATCATATAACCTACTATGTGTTGGGGTGATTCAGAGCCTCTTACTGTCATTGGGAGTTTTGTTCTTGTCAATACAGTTGTGTTCAAAATTAATATAGCAATTATTCTCGGCTGTTAATAAAAAATCGAGATTGGTAGTGTGAGGGATTTGGATTCAATGCTTGAGTGATGAATGAGTTAATCCAGAGCGGGCGCTGGAGATGCGGATGGCGTAACGCAGCAGTTAACCGGAACGTATTGCCGGCAATGTTCGCTGCAATGGCCGCTACTGTCACTAACACCAATATTTCAATGGGATATTCGATGCGGAAATCCAATTTTTCCGTCATCCACTCCCGTCAATTGATATTCAAAAGATATAAGTTATTTTTCTGATATGTAAAGGATGATGATCTCTCAGCTGTGCATTTAATATGTTGAAACTGTATATGGGATAAAATTTTTGAATTTTTATTGTAATTCAAGGCCGCCTTCAGCCAGCCATTAAATTAATTCCGCTAAAACGAATCAACGAGCGGAAAAATTTCATGGGCATTGAGGCAGGTGGTTAAAGAAATGCATCATATTAGATGCAGGTAATAGGGTGTTATTTAATAAGGTAATATATCAGGGGTAATAGCACACTTAGGCCGCAGCGATACAAAGCCACATCGTTAAGCTCAGACGTAGACGAAGCTGCTCATCTTAGCGAGGCGTCGCTGCAAATGTTGCTCAGTTTTTGAGACGTGAGGCAGCTTTCACGATCGTAAGTTCTACGATGATGTAAAATTCGTGTACGAGATTAATATTTCACGGTAATTTTTTTTTTAATTTGAAGCCTTAGACATGTTTTTCAAGGTGGATTCTCAGCTGCACATTGAAAGTATCAGCTGACATTATTTCTCGTCAATGGAAATTCGTGTGACTAGCTTCAACTCCATTCACTCATTAGCAAGAAAGTGTCGATTAAACATGAATAACCTACTGCATTTTACATATGAACAAGATGAACTGTTTAAATGCTATCGCATCATCGAACATTTATCTCATACAAAAGTAATACTATAAATGAGTAACGTTCAAATCTGAAAGACAAAGCTAGTTTTGCTATTACATAAAAGCGTAAAAATTTCACTCATCGACCAGCTTTCGGATCACTTGGACGTGTGAGTTTCAATGCATCGCGGAGTATAATAAAGTTACACTGGAAAGAACTGTTTATTATGATATTATTACGAGAATTATGCTTGGAAATAAAGTTGTGGTGCAAGTGCTGCTTCCGGAACATGTGGCGGGGTAAAATTAAATTTTACAATATTTTATTGGGATATTATTATGAGAATTAACACTATATCGTGGTGAAGGTGCTACACCCACCGGGCACCGATGAGTGGACGCTACACATCAAGTTCGCGCAGAAGGCGGACGCTGGGTGGTACGAGTGTCAGGTCAACGCTGACCCCAAGATAACACGACCTGTCAGACTCATCGTTATCGGTAAGTTGTTCTTACTACTGCGTACCTGATTACTTACTGTTGTGTATCTTTTTTATTTTGGTTGTTCTAAAGTTGTGGACAAAACAGATGATGTCGTCTATGTCCTGGGTCAGGTCAACGCTGGTACAAAGTTAACACGACCTACATGTCAGACTCATCGTTATCGGTAAGGTTGTTCTTACTACTGCGTACCTGATTACTTAATATTGTGTAACTTTTTCTTTTGGTTGCCTACCAACTTATGGGCAAAATAGATTATGCCGTATATATCCAGGATCAGGTCAACTCTGGTCCAAAGATAACACGACCAGGCAGACTCTTCATAATTAGTTTCGTTATTCCTACTATTGCGTACCTGCACATGGATCTAATAGATGAAGCCGCATGATTGCAAGTGACAAGAATATTTATACTTTTTCAATCACACATCCAGGCAAATTTTTATTGATGAGTGTTTTTGATAAGGTCGTTGTTGAGAACTTGTTTATCTTAGTGACAGTTGAGCGATTGTTGTAAATGAGAATTACTATGAATGTATCCTTACTTAATTGGAAGCCAGACGCATTTGCATGGTCGTTATTGATGAGATAATTCCGATAAATTCAATTTACTTGCAGGCAGTCACATGATCGTTATTATTCATAGAGCGCCTATAATAATAACAAAATTTAGAAGCCCTTGTGGGGACAATAAATATTTGCGTTCATTTTATAACTCGCTGCTGTGGTCGGAGCTTGCAGCCTCCATGCGGCAGTACAACAATTACCACAGATTTTGCAGCGTTTCGTATAACTTTAATAAACTACAGTATAATTTATTGAAATATTTCTCTGTCTCTTTTCCAGATAAGAACGTCGACGACCCCTTCTATCTGCATGAGGTCGACACGCTGCCTGATAACAGTGAGTACAAGTGTTGACGCATGTCGATTTAGGGAGGAAGTTTCAAGTTGAGACTATGTACAAATTGTAAGAAAGTACATAGTTGAAACTTTGGAAGGTATAGAGTTGAAAGAAGGTATAGAGTTGAATCTCTCCTGATTCAGTGAGAAGGGATAGTCTAATCTCACGTTTCAGAGTGATGAGTAATCCTGTAAGTTTTAAAGGTAGAAAAGATTCGAATTGAAAATTGCTTTCCAGGAATTGGAATGTTAACATTTTGAATTCCAACAATAGAAGTTTGCTGGAAATAAATGTGAAGTCGAATAATGCTATTTTTATACAAGTCAAATCAAATGCATATATTGAGGTATCTTTAGCTTCTCGGAACTAAAAGCTGTTTAGGTTCAGTTGTTGTGGTCATCAAGACTTGAAAATTATAGTCGAATCATAAGCGGCCATTACTTGGAATAAAGCTTACACGGGAACGATTTGGTAAACACAGCTAAGCGCATATTTTCAGGATAACGAATATAAATATGAATACGAAACGCAGTATTCTACTGAACTTCCAAAGTGACTTAAGTCAGATTTAACTTGGAATTAAATTTTTATTCGGCTTTTCCTATGCATTACGACTGATACAATTTAAACTATAACGAATACTCTCGTTATTATTGAACTAAAAACCCATATTTATGTTTGAACAATAACACACTAATACAAAACTATTAATCATATTATCAAACTAATAAGAGTAAATCACTTATACTGCAGGAGTGCATCTGCAATATCTCTATCAGTAACAGCTGTTTATAGCCATTAGTGTCAGGAGGTAGAGGCAGTAATCATGGAAGTGGCTAGCGGCTAGCAAGGCTGTAATTGGACAGGTTAATGGTGTCAACGACCTACACGCCCCACCCATCGTAATTACCGACATCATAGCAATGCTCGCCATACTCCCGACTGCCCACTCTAACTGATGCTACCATTAGAGGAACAAGTCAACTCGGGGCTTTTGAGACTGAAGTAAAAAACTGTATATATACACTTGAATTGCTCACTTGACACGGCATTACGTACTTCTTGTGAATTAAAATTACGGGAATTGTTATTCGCATTTAAGAAAGTTATTCATATCGAATCAGGTAGAATTAAGTTTTATGAGTTCATGTTAATAATTTTTTTTATTTTGAAGTGCACTATCGGCTAAGGCTCAGGGCCATGCCGAGTAATATCGTCGATATAGGCTCAGATTTTGTTCACGAAGAATTCTGTAGTGTCGACGGGCGCAATGAAAGCGAAGACAGAGTTCATTTATATTCATAGGAGGGGAAGCACCGTGTCCCCTCGCAGGAAAAACGGACGCTCATCCGCGGCACAGCGTTTTGAAGTGAGAGCGCGTTTTTTATGCCCCCACTGAACCCATGCAGCTACGGGCGAAATCTGCGAACGTTGTTGCTAACGGTAGAGAAAAACTCAGGTGCTCAGAAACCCATCATGGGTGATTAACCTGTGACTAAAAGTCTTTTAATCTCGAAAAGAGATAAATGCATTCATTCATCAGTAGAACGGGGTTCTTCTCAGACTCAAGTTCCCTTACGCTTATCGTAATTACAATTTTCACCTTACTGATCACTGTCACTAACGATGAATGGCATGGCACTATTTTCTGCGAAACAATAATTTCTAGGAGCGACGCTCCAGGACACATGGAGGCGGCATTGGAGGGTATATGGGCTGCGATAGAACAAGAGTACGCTAAAGCTTATGAGGATAACATTGTCATTGACAAAATCATAAATAGACGGTCACAAGCTAAAAAATTTCCATGTGAGGTGTACCATGTGATACGAGCGACAATGGTTAAATCTACATATGTAGCGCACAATTTAATTTGACAATTATCGGTGTACTTATATGTGTAGCATATCACGTATAATAACGGCTTTAACTTACATAACCGATTTTTATTCCATCTTATTTCAAAACTGATGAGGATTTTTAAATCAAACAAATAGTGCATCAAATCACAAGCTCCATCATTCATTCACGTACACTCGAAGTGTAATTAGAGAAATGATCACGTTTGTGGTTTTAAGTTTTAACGAGGGCAAGTTTTGGTACAAAAACAATCACCGACCGAGACTATAGCCTTTGATGTGATGAACGTCTTATTTTACCACTAGCGATCCATCTTGTATGACACCAATTCCTCAATCTTTTTTGTACTAAAATACGATGGTTAAAAGAAATCAAACGCAATCTTGATCCATAGAACTTTATTTTTCTGTTCGTGAAATTTTATTATAGCTTCAAACCGTTTCGTAATTACGAGGTCAAAAATGAAAGTTTCATAATTTCTTTAGGTACCGAAAAAACAGTCATGTTTAAGTGCTCCAGGTTACGAGAACTAAAAAGATATCGATAACTACTCATTTTCTTATCGACCACTGAATTATAACCAAAAAATTATGCATGTTCAAATCTAACTCAAACGTTTTCGCTGCATACGATCCTTGTTCCAAGGAAATGAGACAGTAAATTTCTTATTCCGTATATATTTTTAGACAACACCGGCGTCACTCGTATTTGAACTTTTCAAGAACGTGTTTCATCTAAATTCAGCAGAATACATTTCATTGAAATATTACAAAGTAAGAAGAGTAATACGAAAGCCCGGACATCTGAATGGATGGGCCACAGCCCATCGATCATGAGCTTGTCCACAATTCCTGTTCGCTAGCCTAGCAGGAGGCTTTTAAAGCGACGCTGCCACACACCAATCACAATCATCAATCACCATCGAGACTCAATAATTCTTATTGCATCACACACCCGATAACATTTCACACCGCCTCCACTTATCGTCGATCCCACTGCCTTAGTTTAAACAAATTACTGTGATCCTTTCAAAGAGTTGAAGGATTGTCGATTCTAAACTCCAGCTTAAATTTGAACATCAATCATACCAGGACGGATCGTAAATCTTCATGCATTCCGTGGAGTTTATCAAACTATTTCACTTTTGACTTTTGATATTACATTGAAACTAACAAATACTTTTGACATTGAGTGATACTTGATAAACTATTATTTAAAAAATTGGACAGTAGTTCATTATTTCTATTGAGTAAACACTGAATTTTCGTGCCCGGTATAAAGTCATCAGTATTATATATTGTGGAATTAAAAAACTTGTTCTCACTTAATCCACATTACAGCATTAAAAGCCCCCACGTGTGCGGCGGTCTGAAGTTTTCTACGTATTTAACAATGAAATGTTCAATGTTTATGCTGCAATGTGAATTTTTCTTATGAATAAAATGCAGTCACTTTATATCCGTCAAGACTATCATAGTTGACAGCTTGCAGCGCATTTATTAGCCAGAAAAATTATGTGCGAATGAATATGTGAGCAGTTATTTTAATTTCAGTATTAAAGCAACACAGGTTTAATACGTGTAAAGCTTGGTAAATTCTATTTTGATTACAGAATACGAGTTCATCAACTAGACTTACCGCTTTCGATTTTACCTAATAATTTTGTTTATATAACATTAGATGATAAATGTCCACACACATGGTATTAATTTTTCTCATTGAACCTTAGTGGAAAATTCCATATTTCTTCATCGTTTAACGAATCTTGTCAATTAGTTAGTAAATAGTCATTGTGCAATGAATCTTGTCAATAAGTTAGTAAATTTCGTCATCGTGTAAAGAATCTTGTCAATAAGTTAGTAAATATCGCCTTCGTGTAACGAATCATGTCAATAAGGTAGTAAATATCGCCATCGTGCAACGAATCTTGTCAATAAGTTAGTAAATATCGCCATCGTGCAACGAATCTTGTCAATAAGTCACTGAATTTTCGTGCCCGGTATAAAGTCATCAGTATTATATATTGTGGAATTAAAAAAACTTGTTCTCACTTAATCCGCATTACAGCATTAAAAGCCCCCACGTGTGCGGCGGTCTGAAGTTTTCTACGTATTTAACAATCAAATGTTTAATGTTTATGTTGCAATGTGAATTTTTCATATGAAAAAATGCGGTCACTTTATATTCGTCAAGACTTTCATAGTTGCCAGCTTGCAGCGCATTTATTAGCCTGAAAAATTATGTCCGAATGAATATGTGAGAGTTATTTTAATTTCAGTATTCAAACAGCACAGGTTTAATACGGGTAAAGACACATACCCGTACTTAACATTAGATGATAAATGTGTAATATTTTTCATCGAGTCATGCCACACACATGTATTAATTTTTCTCATTGAATATTAGTGGAAAGGTTTATATTTCTTCATCGTGTAACGAATCTTGTCAATAAGTTAGTAAATTTCGTCATCGTGTAACGAATCTTGTCAATAAGTTAGTAAATTTCGTCATCGTGTAACAAATCTTGTCAATAAGTTAGTAAATATCGTCATCGTGTAACGAATCTCGTCAATAAGTTAGTAAATTTCGTCATCGTGTCGTGGCGCAGGTAGTTAGTAAATATCGTCATCGTGTAACGAATCTCGTCAATAAGTTAGTAAATTTCGTCATCGTGTCGTGGCACAGGCACGATAGTGGAGCTGGAGGGACCAGCCCAGCGCTTCATCCAGCTAGGCAGCGTGTTGGCCGTGACGTGTATCATCAAGCACGAGTACCAGAGGGGACCAGCACACGTCACCTGGTACCATGGCGGCACCAAGCTCGACTATGACAGCCCCAGAGGTGGCATCTCTTTACAGGTAACGCCTGGTAATAAATGCGTGCACTCACAACATAATGGGCCACCATGTCCAAATAACTACTCACTTTGCTGTTTTTCCTTCTCTAGTGACTCACCCACAGCACGAACATAGAGCTGACGTAGCAGTGATACACTTTTTATTCAGGCCAACCTGGGTCAGGATGACTCATAAAAGGGTATTCGTAAAAAGTGAATCGCTATTTGGGCAACGTCTTTCTCCTTTCACTGTTCGAGCGGAGAAATGTTTGCGTTAGTAATTTTAAATGAAATTCAGACACGAGCCTAGAATTCATACTTCACAATTGAGGCGCACTTTTAATTCGGATAAATATCGTCATGAATGAATATCCTCACAAATGAAAATGCAATGATGTACGTCAGTAAAGTGTCATGTTAGTTAGCAGGTTTGTGATCTCATGCAGGTAAATGAAGAGAGTTTAGGCTGATCGTGAGAGGCGATTAATCCATTTTGCCTCGGCAAATAAAAAAGTTGCGGGCGTAATTTTTTCATAATATTTTTTTTTTCATTATTCGAGCTTCGTTTGGAAAATATTTTGAGCTCAGCCAATTTAGAAAGTTTGAGAAAGTTACTGCGATAGTAATTTGATCTATTGTCCACGTTTAGGCGCACCTTAAATTCATATACTGCTATTAAAACGTTGTTATCTATACAGTGCAATTTACACAGCAATATTCACACAACACATTGGGAGGCTTTCATTAGCACACATCAGCACCTCACCACCACAAGTACACATAGCGGCCAAAGTACACGTAGCGGCCTATGTACAAGTACAAGTAGCGGCCTACGTATCCGTAGCGGACTGAAAGTACACTTAGCGGCCTAAGTAGCGCCCGTGATTGGTGGGTTTGACTGTAAGAGTCGTCAGTGATTGGCTGACATGTAACAAACTCGTAAACATTTTTGAGACTAAGCCTCTCTTTCGCTGCCCCGTAGACCGAGAAGACCGCCACGCGGACGGTAAGCAAGCTGCTGCTGTCGTCCGTCCAGCCCGGTGACAGCGGCCGCTACTCCTGCCGTCCGCACTCCGGGGGACTGGCCTCTGTCACCGTACACGTGCAGGCTGGTGAGTTAACCTGGACACGTGCAGGCTGGTGAGTTAACCTGGACACGTGCAGGCTGGTGAGTTAACCTGGACACGTGCAGGCTGGTGAGTTAANCCTGTCTCTTATACACATCTAGATGTGTATAAGAGACAGACCTGGACCCGTGCAAGCTGGTGAGTTAACCTAGACACGTGCAGGCTGGTGAGTTAACCTGGACCCGTGCAAGCTGGTGAGTTAACCTGGACCCGTGCAGGCTGGTGAGTTAACCTGGACCCGTGCAAGCTAGTGAGTTAACATCTAAGTACATCTAAGTACATCTAAGTAAAACATCTAAGTACACATTGAAAAAAAGTACATCTAAGTAAAACTTGATCCGTGATGCTAGTGTTGCGCGATTCATTAATTGCTTAATCATGTAATAATTCAAAAGATTTTAACTTCTAAAGGAATTTCTCAGAGTTGAAAATTTGAATTACAAAAATGCGATGTTTACCTCATTGTACCGACAAAGATCCATATGCCGTACGTCACTTAACATCTGCAATGCACAGTCAATTTTTCAGTTTGCCAGAAGTATGGTGCAATTTACGCGACAATGTTTCAGCATTACGAAGTTTCAAATTTAACTGTTGACAATTAAAGGATTTAAAAAAGTTTTCTTTTTTTCGTATTCAGTCGAGTTCAAAGGAGACAATCTCATCAACCAACGAAATTCTTTCCGCAGTTGACAATTTAATCCACAGCTCTTCTCTCATCTCGGCGGTGCATAGCATATCTATGGCAAAGACCTTTTCCTGTGCAATGCATCCCACGAAATGATACTCGGATGAAAATTAGGAAAATAATTAAAAATTATTTTTGACTAATATCATCAATACTAACATCATCTTTTTAATTTATCTGTGACAATGAATTTTAACGGTTACTTCGAATTTAAGAATGAATAATGACTTTGCTGCGGATATAAATTTATTTAAGGTCAACGAAATATGAATTAAGTTCAGAGTATATATGTGTGTTTCTACAGACCAGCAGCAGGCCGCAGTGCAGCAGAGCAGCTTCAACACGTCTATCAACAGCAGGATACACCTACGCTACGTATTCCTACTCGCTGCTATCAGCCACATCATCCTATTGCACACCTACTATATTTGAGACATGGTTTTCCAGCAGCTAGAACCACCTCACAATATTATAATCGTTTCCGGCATTACTGTTACCTGCTTGATATTAATGAGTTAATTTCATAATTCAAACGAAAAACCAAGTGTCTCGGGGAAAATCCTGTAGCTATTGTGTCGGGCGACGGCCGAAATACCGGCGCTAACTAACTTCAATTTAGCTCTAACTTTGAATGGATTATTAAACCTAGTTTTTATTTCGTCGTGAGATGTGCTACACGGATATAATATGTGTAATCCCACAAAGCCTTCCATCATTTTCTTCATTCATCCGACAGATTTATAATATTCGTGGTATAAATGTTACTGATTTCATACATTTCAATATACTTTACTAAAGCGCGATTGTCAAAAGATTAAAACTTCGGACAATGATGTCTCTCATATAGAGCGCTGTTCCTCATTTATCCTGACGAACAAAAAATATATTTATAGTCTTGTAATCCGTCTGTTCGGAAATGAAATAAATTTAATAAAACTTAAAGCAGACAAGCTCGCTCGAGACAAGAAAGAAGCTATTGAAACATTTGACAATGCCACATCCAGGAGCTGTGTGAAAAAACAGACGGCGATGTTGACTTAATGCATTTATTGCCACAGTCTCCCTTCCCAAGTGTTCGTTAATTCACAGCCCGGAATTTTGCTCTGTATTTTAAACTCTTGTGTCGCTCGAGGAAATGCGACCGAGAAGTTCGGGATGGACTTCAGTTTGTCGAGAGCTGAGGAACACAAAGAAAGTTTAGGCACAACTTGAATCTGTGTTGAACTTGGAAGAACTTTAGCCTCATGTGAAAACATTACAAGTATTTTATGAGGGTTGGACAAAGAATTAAACGAGTTGGACTGGCAACTGAAGATTTAATTTATTTTATTGTCATCAGAAGATTTGTTTTTCTACAGCAGGCATGAAAATATAATTTTTTATTGCATGCATGGAGATTTTTTTATTGCAAGCATGAAATTCTTCATTTCATGTGCGAAGACTTGATTATTTTATTGGACGCGGGATGTTTTTATAATTATATTTCTTGCAAAATCATTTTTATTTTGTGTGCTAGGGATGAATTTACTGGCAGGCTTTTAGAGAGTACAAGGTTTAAACATTAACACTGCGTTAAAGGAAATTAATAGAAAAGTAGAACATTTGAAACCAATTACTATTTTACCTGAATTTATGAACATGCTCTTACAATTTAAAGAGTTTTGAGAGACATGTTAGATTTTCTGTTAACACTGGCACTCAGTTTTCAGTCGCTACGCACAACCATTTATAAATTGCTAAGATTTCGTTATTTTTCAGGGCAATTTTGCAGCAATAGCGCCATTATGAACTGAGCTTCATTCGATCAGCGGTTTCGGCTAACATTTGATTTCAAACCTTGCGTGCTTACAAAACATATGTGTTACTAATAAATAAAAATCTGTTTCTTAACAAACTCGCTCACAATTTCTTATTTTTTCATCTTATTTGGAGCGGAGAACCGTAAAAGAAATTAAAGTTCTTGCTTTTATAAAAAGCAAAGCTATCCTTGTTCGGGTTTCTCATCATTTATAGCGAGCTGTCAATTGCACGGTCTGCAGTCTTCTTTGAAATTGCATGTCGAGGGGAGGAATGTTTCAGAAATTGTTATTGGGGTCAGGGAATATACGGTCTGAATAATTCACTCAAGCAGTCCAACAATTGTGATTAAATTGCGACGGACTATCATGTGCAGGCCGCGTCAAACTAATTCAAATGTGGCCGTACTTCAGCACGATTTTGATCCAAATAAGTGCGTCACGAATGTTATAAATAGTTAATGTCCGTACGTGTAACGTGATACGTGTAACATGGTGCATGCAACACAGTGCATGAGCTATAAAATTACGCTGAATGAGCATATATTTACGCAAAATTTTCCAATCACTGCGAATAACTTAGCTAAACTTATTCATTATAATAGTGCCATATTTTGTTGAATATTCAATGAGTAAATAAATTCTAAGCATGTCGAAGAATATGTACATATTTAGGAAAAATCTTCTAAACATGCTTTTGATTCTTCTAGAAATAAATACGCCATTCTATGAGTTACTTATGGTGATTCTATGAGTTACTTACTTGCTCAGAAACGAGCTGGACTTATTAAATGCTCGATTATTGTATAAATAAAAATTTTTCTTCAAGTCTGAGTTTCCAGTATTTTTATAATCCATTCCACTATGCTTAACTGTAGAGAAACTTTTCTGTGATTTTGTCCAGTCTGAGAATAGACAAACTTTTTGTGCATAGACAAACGTTCTGTGCATAGACAAGCGATCTGTGCATAGACAAACGTTCTGTGCATAGACAAGCGTTCTGTGCATAGTCAAACGTTCTGTGAATAGACCAACGTGAAGTGCATAGACAAACGTTCTGTGTATAGACAAACATTCTGCGCATAGACAAACGTTCTGTGCATAGACAAACGTTCTGTGCATAGACAAACGTTCTGTGCATAGACAAACGTTCTGTGCACAGACAAACGTTCTGTGCATAGACAAACGTTCTGTGCATAGAGTAACGTGTGGCTCTGAGGTAGCAGCACAGGGCCTGGTTACTAAGTAGCGAGTGTTTCATATTTCTGATGAAAGTTCCGATGATCCTGATGGTATGTAAAATTTTATACTGTTTACCTGTTCAAAAATTGATGTATTTTGTTACATAAGATGTAATAAAATCTAAGTGTAAATTGTGAAGCGTTGTGTGTATGTGTAAATAACAGATATGTAAAGTAAATGAGACCTATAAATCGAGTGTTTGTATTTATCCTTTGAAAATTTTACTTTTTTTGGACTTGAGTAGTCTAGACTACTCAAGTCCAATTGTAATTACAGTATTTGCAATTTATTGTAATAACAGCATATCGAGGTTCATCATTCATTATATTAGCAAAAAATATGTTTCAAGACATAAATTTGGTGCATCCGAGATTAGATTTAGATTTAACGCTGAAATCGCACCCTCAAAGGCAAGAATCATTTACCCATCACAATCAATTATCTGCAGTTCAGAAAAAGCGTCTCGTGGGTACAAGAGAATTGAATGATATAACAACCATCGGCAACGCCGAGTCCAATCCATTCATGACAGGCCTATCCATGCCTATTTATTTAATGCCGAAAATACTATACTATACTATGACTATATTTATAAAAAGTAGCATGCAAATTTCGGCTGGCAAAAACCAATGAAGCAATCAATAATTTTTTCTACGACGGTTCTAAACATCGTCATTCATTTGTTCCATTATACTGTAGTTCGTGATACATTATAATATTACTTCCTGAAACTTAACGAGTAAAAAGTTATTTGAACCAGCGAGCGACTATACCGAGTGTCCAAAAAAAGATATTCAACTTTGAATGGCTGTAACTCGAAAAGTAATAGAGTTAATAAAATTTGTAAGGTCGGGATTTGTTCCTTATATGATTTTCTCCATCTCTCCATCAAAAATCAGACGGATCGATATAGCCAGAAGCGTGTGATGGAACTTTCAGTGACGTGCTAAAATCGTGCTTGTGCAAAGTTTTAGTAAGATCATTTTGCATAATCATTACGTTGTCTTGTCATGCTTTCTTTTCGCTGTCTTATTTTTTTGTATCTTTGGTGAGACAAAAACATGGCAATCTTTGGTGACATTGGTGACAGGCAATCATGACAATCTTTGGTGAGAGATAATCATGACAATCTTTGGTGAGACACGATCATGGCAATTTTTGGTGAGACACAATCATGGCAATCTTTGGTGAGAGATAATCATGACAATCTTTGGTGAGGCACGATCATGGCAATTTTTGGTGAGACACAATCATGGCAATCTTTGGTGAGAGATAATCATGACAATCTTTGGTGAGGCACGATCATGGCAATTTTTGGTGAGACACAACCATGGCAATCTTTGGTGAGAGACAATCATAACAATCTTTGGTGAGATACAATCACATATAGTGCTGGCTATAGTAAACTTAAAATTTACCGCAAAGTTAGTTGACGGCTAAGCATTATGATTGAGAAGCGTGCTATGACGGAAAAATTTTTAATTCATCTTTGAATTTCATAGCTTGTCTTATAGTCGGGATTTATTATTGCTACTTTTTTATATACATAATTCAAACTATAGCCCAGCATTGGTAAGAATTTTAAGTTTCGATTACAATTAAAATCTCATTCATATAGTTAACCAATTAATAGAAACGTTGTTATTGAAATTGCTATTAATATTGATTAATTGTTATTATTCTCTCTAACAAATCGTGAAGTTGCAGCCCGCTGAAAAACAACAATGCCCAGGTATTTTTTATTTGAATTCACCCATGGAAATTTGAGGAATAAAATACACGGAGCTCAGATGCAGCTTAAAATTATAGCCTTGCTAAAAAATTTACGCTGAAAATTGCAAGCCGCCAAGCACCGTTATTGAATATTCAAATTATAAATGGTCTAAGACAATCATAAATCGAACTTTGTCTTCACGACGGTGACAATAATCTTAAGATATCAATGATGATCATATAAGTGCTCTGTCGATCGCGACTTAGATATCCACGTCTGCCATTGGCAGGTTAATTACTGATGTGAATATAATGCTGCTTATGGATTTATAATTTTTTTAGATTATTATACAGAGCACCAATTGCATAATTATTATACCTACTGACAGGCGGCAGATTGACCTTCCTAAAAATATTCCAGAGCATTAATTCACAAGAGGATATTTATCGTAGAATTTTTCAGTGAGCTTCAGTAATGCACTAGGCAGAATGCGCTCACTTCGCTTGAGGCAAATACGATTAAGTACGAGAGCGCTAATTTAAGCATTTAGTGAAGAATAACTCGAAAACCCGAACTACTCGTATATGAAATAGGAGATTTTTCAATTGAAAATATTAGCTGTACATTTCCAGCAGGGTTTTGTTAATTAATCTTGGAATATAAAATGGACCAAGCTAAAGAAGAAATGACGTGAGTGAGAATCTTACTTTGAGAGTTAGTACTAAATAATTTTACGCTACAAGAGACAAGTATTCCTAATTATAGTAATGCGGGTAATTTTATCGATGACTTCATTCTAAGTTTTTAGTGCATTTTTTCATTTATGGAAAAATGCACTATTGTGCTCGCCATGTCTGTCTGTGTGTCTGTCCGTCCGTGACCACGTTTTCGTCGACGAGAAAATGCGCTCTCTGTCACTCACTGCAGTTAGTACTGAGTTACATTTTGGATTAGTTTGGGCGAGGGAACAATGTGGACGAACACAGTAAGGTGGTCGAGATAACAATGTTATGTGTACAAGAAAAAGTGAGGTACGAAGAAGAATAGAGAATAAAACAACGTTAAATGAAGGAGTTTAGATGAGCTCAAGAACCGAGGGTACAAGGCAGGTTGCAGTGCGAAGGAAGAACATTCGACGTGTGAGGGCAAGTGACAGCTACCTTGAGAGCGCCGGTCGTTGATATCGGAATCCAATCTTGCTGTTCACCCATTCTAAGGCATAGAACTTTGCCAGAGCATCGGGTCTTGCCGAAACTTCCATTTTTTCGCTAGATCTTTTCAGCGAAGAAGCGGCAAAACTACCGGAACTCTTGTTCGCAAAGATAATAAATGGTGATTGGCGACAGCCGGAAAGAAATCAAATGAATACTCTTGCATCGGAATTGTTAAAGTGACATCTTTTCTTTTGCCTTCAATGCAATATTCATGGCGGAGACTTAGCAACATTATTAAAAAAATCATGGGAAACTAAATTAAAATCATAGTAAATTTTAAAAAATTTCTTCGCTACTTTAAAAAGTACATTGTAACTCATCTTAAGTTATGCGGCCGGATCTCAAAAAGATTCTCGTTCTTCCACGTTGTTAGCTATGATTTTTTTATAGTAAATTTCAACATAGAATCGCATCAGTTCTTGTCAAGATAAAAAATCTATGGAGGCCATTTTGAGGAATTTTTGTCTCATTTAGTTAAAAAATATTGGCTGTTGTTAAGGAATTAATAGTTGATGAATCAATAATTGTTGAAGAATTAATTGTTGAAGAAATAACTGTTGATGAATTAATTGTTGAAGAATTAATTGTTGAGGAATTAACTGTTGATGAGTTAACTGTTGAGGAATTAATTGTTGAGGAATTAATTGTTGAGGAATTAATTGTTGAGGAAATAACTGTTGATGAAATAACTGTTGATGAATTAATTGTTGATGAATTAATTGTTGATGAATTAATTGTTGAAGAATTAATTGTTGAGGAATTAATTGTTGAGGAAATAACTGTTGATGAATTAATTGTTGATGAATTAATTGTTGAGGAATTAATTGTTGATGAATAAATTGTGAGGAATTAATGTCGCACTTCTTTATCAATCGCAAATTCATTAGAAATTAGTAAGCAAAGAAAATTCCCAAAACAGTCATCATATTTTTCTCGACAACAAATCGAAGTCCAGCTCCATCGAGAGTTCAAAGTTTTAGCCAGCAGTTACAGTCATTTGTTAGGACATTCGAAATGAAATAAAAATTCACAAGTTAAAGACATAGCAAAAAAAGACATAACCTCTCGTTTTGCAATTTCATTTTTCAATTTCATTTCAATTAATATTTCCGATAGAGATACGACGAACTTTCGTTTAATTTCTTTGCTTTTAACATTCTATTGTTGAGGAATATATATGTACGTTGAATAAATCTAACTTAAAAATCAATATCTGCCACTAAATATTGTTTGAAGCAAACTTACAAGACATGGTTCTTCATGATCGCTCATAATTAGAATTTTTAGCATTCGAAATGTTTCCATTCATTAACAGGTAATTCAATCACATTTTATTCTAAATGATCTTATCCACTCCTTCTGTTCTAAAGCTAATTTCAGAATCTTAAAAAAGAATTGATTTTTTTCATTCATGTGCTGATAAAGATCTATTGAAAAACAATTCACAAACACCTATATATATTAACCATTATTTGAGTCCATTTTGCGGAGTGCAAGCGCCTTAATCCAATTTAAGTACATTTCTTGAGCAAAAATGTCTCCGCGGGATTGGAAAACATTTCCTTAAGTGAAATTGTGTTTCTTCCATTCGATATAATTTTATTGAATAAAAATGTCTCCCGTCTCTTCTGGAAATTTTTTTCAGAGTGTAGCCGCCATTCATGCGTCATTATTAGTACTGCGATTTCTACAAATTTGTTGGTTGTCATTCAACAGTTGCTGCTAAATTTTGAATACAATTTTATATTAAAGACCTGGTTAAAATTCGCATGCAATTTCATTTAGTGCTTTATCTTTCGGGTTTTACTGGCATCTGCATTTAGAGAAAAAGCCTGTTCTTACAGTTACAGACCGGTCAGAACTAGTCTCCCTCCAGAAGCACGTGGTAAACTACATTGCTGGTGTAACTTTTAAAATTAGTATTTCTATAATGTCTATAAATTGTGTTGGGATATTTACATTAAAGATATTTATGAACTGTCTGTGGTCATTTTTTCTGCAGGGATAATTGAGAATAAGTAATTCGCTGACGCATCTTCCTAAATTCGTAATCAATGTTGCCACAACCTCGCTTATTAATTAGGTACTACGATAATTTACTTATAGTTCAGCACGTGCCATTCGCTTGGTTTTATTATTTGTTTCTTTTTCTGATTTGCTCTACATCTTGATCATTCGTCAGTGTCTTCGTTATCAATTAAGTGTTTCAAATACTGAGCTTACCTTATCTTAAAAGTTGGAGTTTCTTCCTTAAATTTAAGAACATTTTATTGAGTGAAAATGTTTTCCTTCCATCTGAAAAATTATTAACCAGTGAAAATGTTTCCCTTCGGACGCCAGTTTCAAGGATGTCGCGAGATACAGTCGCATGTTGTTTGTGAAAGGGATCTGAAAAAACAAACCTTATTTTAAAAATGATGATTGTTTTTTCTGGTTGTGTGATACCGTAACATCATTAGTTTCATCTATTTTCGAGATAGGTCCTGGAATGGTTCAAAAATTCAACCATGAGTCCTGGTTCTCTCCAAACATCTCATTCTGGAAACGGTAAGTTGCGACTTTTTGATTCATCGTTAGCTCTTCGTAGACCCAAGCCTTTGTTGCATTTGATTATTAGGATAGATAGGATTAGGATTAGGATTAGGATAGATAGGATTAGGATTAGGATGATTATTATAGGATTAGGATGATCGGATTAGGATGATTATTAGATAGATTTGGATAGATGTATAATAATTATATTACTAAATATAAAAATGTATAACTATCGCAGTGATTGTTCATGATTGCATCCATATGTTACTATTTTTAAACTATTTCTACAATTTATATTGTGTAAGTTTTACCTCTATTATCTATTAAAAATTGATCATATTCCTGTTTACAGTAAACGACGATGATACTATAAAATTTTATTTATATATTGTTTGCATCTTCAGATGCATTATTTAAATTATGCGCAAAATTAACGTAGAAAAATGCTCCGGAATTTATAATCAATAATTATAAACACGATGCTTGAAAACTGTAGTGTAACGTCGTCGTCTTGTTTTCTTTGACTTCTTAACCATCTCTTCAGACTCTTGCCCCCTGTACATAAAAACTTCCGGTCAAAATAAAATTATCATTAAGGAAATATTCTAAAAGATTCAAGCTTCCTTTTCCGTTTGTACTGATCGCATTAATGGTACAGAAATAATGGTTCTGAACCAGTAGGTTGGAAATTTACAAGATAATGAAATCAGTTCTCGATTTCAGAGCGCGTGCAGACATTCAGTAGGTTTTTCAATTATAAATAAATTGATTTCATAATATTTATTCTACTATAACTCTTTGAAGAGTAAAAGTGCAGTAAACTTATTCAATGCACACCTTGTACCATGACTCACTTAACTGCACACCTTGTACCATGACTCACTTAACTGCACACCTTGTACCATGACTCACTTAACTGCACACCTTGTACCATGACTCACTTAACAGCATGCTAGGTACCATGACCCACTTAACCTACAGAGCGTCTCTCAACAACCGTCGCTGGGGTGAATGCCCGCCCAATAATTCCGGTTTGTGCCGCTGCAATGCACGCTTCAAAAACGAAGTCAAAGTAAAAGATCGGTTCCAATTAGCGCGCGATGTTTTTCAACAATTAAACTGTACACTGAAGCGAAAATCGAAGAATCTTTCACAACAACGACGAACATGGACTGCTGCCATGATTGTCACTTGCAATAAAATGTCTAGAAATATTTCTGCTATCTTCACTTTTTAATAGCTTATGGAAGCGTGAGCCAGTTCAATTCAACATATTTTTTGAAGTAGCGGCCAATTCAATAGCCTAGCTGCTCTGTAGATGTGCGACAGGAAAATATCTATTTCATTTGTGGCCATTGATGACATGATCGACATTCCTATAAAATATATAGATTTTTTCTCGAGTACATATGCCTCGAGTACAGAGTGCATGCCTTTAGGGACAGGGTTCGAATTCTGAGTACAGAAATTTAGAGTACATGCTTCGAGTACAAAAGACATGCCTTCTGTGTACAAACATTTCTGTGTACAAACATTTCTCTGTTAGTGCACTCCTTCACCATCTCTTTGTTGGTGTGCTTTTCGATCATGTTTGTATGATAATCGTGTTGCTTCTACCGGTACATCATATAAGTGCTGGTGTGCATGCTTATCTGTTTGCTGCTAAGTATTTCAAACATGAAGAGTATGTATGATCATACGAGAACAATAGAACGCATGGCTACTTTAGAATCTCAATTATAAAATCATTGTTTATTGTTATGACCGCAAATTATGTACCCACTTTCGTGAACATTCATCTGTATCAGGAAACTCATAAATGCACAAACGTGTTAACTACTTAATGTCTTTAAGCTGAGTGTTTTTATTTAATTAATTTATGTAAGACTTATGCTATTTTTTATTATTTTATTTATGTTATTTTATTAAGTCTCTTTGCATTTCATGAACTTAATAATCCAGTGATACCATCTCTCACGTTTGATAATATATAATTTGCGTCTTCAGCAACAAAAGAAAATTAAGCCTGAATGAAAATATACTGTTTTTAGCGCATTTTCTCATTTATGGATAAAGGCGCTATTGTGCTCGTCATGTCCGACCGTCTGTTTGTCCGCCTGTCCGTCCGTCTGTCCGTCCGTGACTTCACGTTTTCGTCGACGAGAAAATGCGCTCTCTGTCACTAAATGCAGTGAGTACTGAGTTATGTTTTTTGTTTCATCTCTTTTTATTGCTTTAATTTTCTGTTGTAGCATCGCAACTAAATTTTTTATCTGCTGCGAACAGATTTTTCCACTGACGAAGTGCAAGGAAATAGCTCTGGAAAGAAAAAGTGCTGCTCATTATCTTACACGATTTTTAAGCCTGCTTGAAAAGGGTGGACAACAAAGTTCAGCTTGAGCGTCTGGCATTCTACGAACTCGGCCCAAATGCTCTCCTGAAGCATAGAGCCACAAAGGAAACCTACGTTAGAGTGACGATCTCGAAAAATTGTTCCCAAGGAGAATTCTCGCGTTTTGAGGAAATGTTTTGGGGTATAAGGACGATGCTTCGCAATCATTTTTCACAAAATGAAAGTCTTGGACTCTTCAAAGAGACAGAAGTCTTTCAGAACGAGCGAGGAAATTGCGTAGACTTAATTGGGAATGGGGTGGTGATCTCCCGAGAGGCTAAGGGTTTTACTCGTAATTTGTGTCTGAACTGACTCATCATGAGTCACTCTGCTCGTCCTGTTGTTATGCGGGCATCGTTATGTTTCCTGAGTGAAAAGCTCGTCTGAGTGAAAAGCTTGAGGAAAACACAAATAATTGTGAACCTTACCTGCAAATTTATTAAAGTGCAACAAGAGGGACGCTATAGGAAACCACTCACGATAATGTTTGGCATAGCAAAGATCGTTGCTTGATATCGAGTTTGTGATGAGGAAAAGACTTCTACGCACGCTTTGCCGTAGCAGAGGAAGTAATGATTGTCACGAATGATAGCTCTACCATCATCTCGGCTACCATTGCACAGTGCTCACTCATGAACGAATGTTACGCGTTGAATTACATTCAACCTCATCCATCCTCATCCAGGAAGACCATGAATAATCTGCTCAGCAGCTGGGAGCCAAGCATTTCCTGAGTGCTCTTCATAATTTTCTTGCTCATTGCTTTCTCCTCTGATATTTTTTCGTTCCATGTTATCAATGGAAGAATTGGAGGGCGTCAATGAAACTGAAATCTTAGCCATCATCACGACAGGAAATATCTAAGTAAACATTAACTAAAGAATTTATGAAAGTAAAGTTTGACCCTGCTTATCTATTGTCAGACCACACTGTTTTGAAAACGTTATAATCGTACCGAGTTTAGACACTATTGTAACTATATGCAATGCAACAGGTGTTGAAATATAGTATTTGAAAAATGAAAGTATAAAATTGTTATCATCCTCAAACTTCGTTGCAAGGAAGATTGAAGAATCAATTACAGC
The DNA here is from genome assembly GCF_000764305.2 of Hyalella azteca. NCBI lineage: Eukaryota > Metazoa > Arthropoda > Malacostraca > Amphipoda > Hyalellidae > Hyalella > Hyalella azteca. The sequence continues at coordinate 78,454 of NW_025942804.1, read as the reverse complement.
AACGTTGTATTAGGTACAGGTGTGATGGCTTCAGTTTTAGTATACCATGAACGGTTTTATCTCTCCAAGCAATTACGTTGTTGGCACTGCAAGCACTCGCCGTGCTGTCATTGCATTGGACATTCCATTATACGAGTGCATACTATACCACACCTTTCCTAATAAAATTTCAGGTATGATAGAGGCTCTGCGACCGACTCGCCATAGTTGGGTTAAGGTCATAATTGTCTTGCGTACCACATCGGTATCTTAACAGACCGGCGATCTCACATATTTTGTCGGCATCGCTGCATGGTAGACGCCAAAATAAATACAATTTCTCAATATACGAATATTTATTGCTTGGCAATACTAGCTTCCAATTCATTTTAGTTGACTTCGACAATTAGATCTGTCATGATATTTTCATAACTACTAAAGCTTCTCCTAATGCGTGTTAGGATTAACTGAATTGTAAAGACGTCAGTTTGTTGTATAATTTTTGTACTAGTCACATATTCATTACATAACTTTTCTTGCTCCTGATCTCTCTCAAAAAATTAGCGCCTATAACAAAAGAATGCATTCGTGAACACATGATGGGCGAGAGACTGGTCGCTGCTACATGTCCCTGTAGTCTTTTATATCACCAGAAATATGTCTATATCGTCAAAAATATGACATGGTCTTTTCCTGTAACTATGCAGGCCATTTGTTGACAGCCTGGCAGCCGTGCTTGGTTTACGGGAGGATATTTGGCCCTACGAGCTGTGGGTGCCATAACGGGCAATATTGAGCCGTGCACCTTCGTCTCATTGCTGTTACATCTATGATCGTCCTACTCTCAAAACATTTCATGGGTCATACTGCCCGAAGTGTGACGCACTCATACGCTCTTTTTCGAGCCTAACTGGGTCAGGATGACCCACATAAGAGCAAAAAGTGAAAGGCTTTTTGCATTGCTGAAGTCTGAATTATTTCTCTGTACGGTTGCTCTACGTTGGATGAGTCACTTCCTTGACACATAGTCAGGCTGGCCAATCTCATTGAACGGTGTCCGATTACACGGATATTAATTTCATTTAAGAGGATTAGGATGAGAAATTTTTCAAAAAAAAAATCCAGGCAAACAATAACCTAAGTTTGAACTCATAGAATTTCCAAACAAACTTTTTGCTCGATATCAAAGCATTACCTTATCTCCAACCGTGTAACTGTGAAAAATATTTAGAAATTATGCTTGATGTAGGCGTAATCGCCATCAAAACTGAAAAAAAATTCAAAGCAAATCGAGGCCATGAGCGCATAACAGCAGGTCAATTTGAATCTCTGCTATACTTATGAGTCAATAAATTGGATATATCGACGTGACCTACGGCAACGACCGAGGATTACAGAGTCTGAGTGACTGCTTGCCTCGGATCGATCACGAAACGTTGATATATGCTTGTAAAATCTAATCGTTTCCGCATGGAATTTTCATTCGTTTAACCTGTCAGCGAGTAGACTCCAAAATTTGGTTTAATTTTGTTTACGTGAAGTTTTTTTTATTACACTAGGACTTCCACTGCAGGGTGCATTCAAATACTAATTAGATCGAATAATTGATATTTATATTAGGTCGTGTCGTGAAGCGTGTATTTCATAAGCTGATTTTCCTTTGTTTTATTTCTCTGGATCCCATGTCGTGCTTGACATTCCGTTCGAGAAAATAAGAGTATTTTTTTAGTACAAGTTATACCATTTTGGATCTGTGCTCATAACTATTAGCTAGATCTCGGAAAGAATTTTTTTGTCATCTAAGAACTTAATCAAGCATGTCAAAATATTAGCATTTTTTAGTATACCTACCAGCACTGCCAACACTGCTATATGAATATCAGCACTGCTATATAACTATCCGCACTGCTATACAACTACCAGCACTGATATATAACGTCCAGCACTGCTATATAACGGCCAGCACTGCTATATAACTACCAGCACTGCTATATAACTGCCAGCACTGCTATATAACTAACAACACATAAGGTTGCTGAGGATTGTTTGCCGTTCAGCATACATATTCTTGTCTGCGATTTATACGATGAACTATAAAAGAGTGAAAAACCAAATAATATGGCAATTAAGTCCAGTTGATTTTATGGGGTTAAGGTAACTTAACTAGATTTTTTGCCGATCAAACTCAATTCTATCATAGAAATATTTAGAACTCGACTGATTTTCTTCATTTTGATTATAACTCTCATACAGTTCCTACACTAGCACTGCATTGATTGTTCGCATTAAAAAGACTTTTGAACAGAGTTCCGGCTTCTCTTGCAAGACATAATTTTATTGAAAACTTCGATGTTTACGACCAACTTCATTCGTTGATCTTTTGTTTGGATGTGCAGATCGTTGTGCATAAAGACTCTATTCAAAACCGATCGGCAATATCGATTTTGTGGTTATTTTTCTCCCCTTTTATTGCGTTGAATTTGACTATGATCATCCTGATGATCTTGAGTGCAAGAACCTAAATAAATTTACTCATTTGAATTTTTTTTTCAATAACGATAAACAAGAAAGGCTATTTACGAGCATTTTAATCGAAATAATTTGAGTAATTAAGCCTAAGTGCTGAAAGGCATAGGCAGCGCCTAGTTGCAAGGTAGGCTCCATGCAAAGATATAAAGCCTTCTCTACGTTCAAAACACAACAATAAATTATATCATGCTCCTCTTCATTTATATTACGGTAGAACAGAAACACGGAACACTAACAGATATGGTATAATTTTAACCCTATAATATTTACAAATCCATCCCTCTGCAGGTGCTGAATCACATAACACTAATCCTAGCAAGAAAAGCAATTAAGTTGGCTTAGAAGCCGCACGCTGCTACAAGAGATCGGTAACAACACGCTCACTTAATTTTAGGCTTTACACGCTTTACACGATGGTTTTCTTTCTTCTTCTTCTTCTTGCTTTTATAAATCCTAAATATTCTTACTAAATATTCTGACTAGATCCCACAATCTTAAGTTTATTGTAGTATATCAACTGGCAACTGCAACTGTATGTTTACAGAATTTCTATTCAACTAATCGTAAATTTTAGATGCACAAGCTCACTCCAGCTTTGATCTTGTCCACATCAGATGCCCTAGGGTAAAAAATTTCCCGTGTTAGCAGAGAATTCTCAATTTCACGTATAAATTTCTGTATAAATTAATAAATCGAAATTGCAATTTTGTGTGAGCTTCTTTATTAAAATGGGTGTATCTGCTTTTGTTTGCTTGATGTCAAGTACAGATGGAAATATTTTAGGCAGACCATTTATAAATAAAAATTATATAATGATTATTAATTTAACGTTACTAGCTATTCTTTAATAAAAAAAAATTACATCGTCGAACCAGCGGTGCCAACATTTTAAAATATTCCTGCTTAACGAAATTTTATCTGGCAAATTAGCTTGATGCACGGCTTCAAAAACCAGGAATACTTTACGCTTGTTTCATGATAGCAACAAAAGATGGATGAGTTTTGCTCTGCAGCTTTCGGAGTATAATTATCCTAAAGTTTCTGAAATAAATAGAATTAATTATTTTATATTCATTTTTTTTATTTAAGATAGCCACATCGGGAATGATTAAACGGATGTTCCATTTTTCTCAAAATCTTACCCAATGACTTTAAAGTGACAAAAACTTTTAAAGAGAAATTAATAATTTGTAGCATCATACTGAATTTAAACTTATAACCTAACGCAAATATTTATAATAACTGAAAATATCACAGTCAAACTAATTTCTACATGCAGCTACTGTTGAAAATTTTAACCTCTGGTGCAAATGTGTTGCTTCCAGAAATGCTGTGAATTAGTTATACGGTGAGCATGAAAAATAAGAGTGACATTTTATTGCAAGCTAGACTTGTGATTTGTGATTTGCACGCGCATGGATGAGGACATAGAACATGAATAATTGCATATATTATAATATCAAGTCTTCCTGCCGCCTAAGTCGTAGTTTATTTAAGCATATTTATGATGTCCACGTGGAACATTCCTCAAATGAGTGGTCGAACACAAGTGTTGGCCTGGAATTTAAAACTGTATGATTTGGGGTTTATTTCAATCCTAAATCAGATTACTGTGCAATATAACTTATTTTGCTTCATGAATGATTGTATAAAGGAAAGATATTTTTATAAAGGCTAAATAAATAAAACATTAAATTCCGAGAATATGAGGAGCGAGTATTTTTCAGTTCAAATTATTTATGCTGACTTAATCAAAGATGGTAAACAAATTTTCCAAGCTCTCTCTATTGTAAATTTTTTAAAAAGTTCCATTTTACTAAACTTCGGCTTGAAGTATTTATGGATAGTACACCATGGATAGTACACCATGGATAGTAATACAATGCAAAGTCTTTCTCCGCATTGTCAATTACAAAGTGTCCAAAAAATTGAAAGACCACGAAATTAAATTCAATTATAAATGCTTCTCGGTTGAAGCAAATAATTTTTGCGAAAGGTTTTTCGTTCAGAATGAAACAGCGATTCTCTTTGACTTTATGTCAACACAGAAATACTTTTGCCCCTATTCTAATTATTGAAGGACTCACCTACAACGTCAACTTTCAAAATTATTTATTTGTTATATATTTTAGAAAATCTTTTAGGTTTTGACATTTTTTTCAAGGCCTCTCGATCTCAAAAAGGCAACATCAAAGTGTAGTTTGTTGCGCGCTGTGTCACTTTGATGCAGCTCTGATATGGGCTTTTTGTATTGTCCTATTTGCTGCTTACTACTGAACGTTTTTCTCTTCAATAATGAACATTTTTAATGAACGTGTTTTCGTTTTCCTTCAGTTATAGACACCATCTTAAGGGGACGGTAAATGCCTCATTTATTTTTGCAAAGGACCAAAATTCCTCCATTCTTGTGCTCTAGGCACGCATGATTTTATTGAACATTTTTATTTGTTCTATGGTCTCTCTGGATCTTCTATTGCTCTGTTAATATTGCAAGATTAAATACAATCGTACCTTTGAGTGGAGATTCATTTTAATTTTCTTACGTAGACTTAACATGTATTTGTAACTTAACACGGTCTGAAGCCTTGTGAGCTTAAATTTTCGGGTAACATGGAAAACTTCAGCATGAAAGCTGAAAGGGTGTGTAAAAATTGAAAGTTAGCTCCTCTATGTGTACCAAGCGTCAGGCATGCACCCCAGGGTCGTGTTTATCTCATGCATGAGTACGGCTTGTGTTACAACCTTTGAACCTGACCAAAATTAACGTAAATAATCTCTAGTTCAGTTATGATCTAAAACATAGATGTAATTCTGTAACACTTAACAAATAGATATGCTATAAATTGAAATCATTAATAATTTAACATTTTCTTCTCTTGGACGTTGAACCTTTGAAAAAAGATGTATAATATGCTACTGAAGTTCAACATAACTCAAATATACGAATGTGATGGTAATTAAATTTATTAATTAACATTTATTCGAAGTGCAAAGTTTGTAAACCACTCAATAGCGGTTGTTCTCCTCAGGGTTCGCAACGTCGCTATATTTATAATGAATTCTTTTATCCGTGAATGCCGAGTATTCTAAGAGTTTAAGTGCATAATAAACATCAACAAGCGTCTAATCGATGTCTGCGATGGCAGGCCATTACTTGATTGATCGCTGGAACACTGCAGAGCCAAATTGTTTGATGCTTCAATGAAAACTCGTCGAATTGATCCTAATGGTAATTGAAAGCAAGTTCCTATTTTTAGGTTTGCAAAGATCGTCGCTGTCGTATATTGGCTAATTAAACGTGCAATTGGTGATCGCAACTTAGAAGCGTAAAGCAATTAACGGCTGTTTTGCGGAAAACTTGCCCCACAATTACAGTCCGGCGTTTGATTTAATTCCGCAAAGATCCGATAGCTTTGTAATCAATTGGTTTGTGCGCACCAATTATAAGTTAGGATTAACCTTATTTTAAATAGAAGTTAGGTCTGAGAGAGCCGACCGTAGGTTATTGAATGGCCACTGAAGAACCGGTCATATTAGTCAGCGGTGAATGTTGTTATTGCCGGGCCAATAAAATGATGATCGCAATAAAAACGACGATCGCCATTCCAATTTCTCGAATGCAGAGAAAGCAAAACTCTGATACGAATGCGGAAAACGAGCAGATAACCAAAACAAAATTGTCTACAGAAATTAATTCCCAGCGTATGGTAATATATATTGATTAAATAATATTATGTTGTTCCGAATCCATTTATATAGTTTTATGTTATATTTATATAATATTTTTTAAAATGTTCAATATCTCTGTCTAAAAAGTTACGGCGGTAAACGTGTGCTCATATCCAAGGATAAATTGATGTGTATTGGCGTAAAGGAGTTAAGGCTCGAAAGTTCTATTCAAAGTTTGCTCGTTTGTGGTACATGGAACTTTAACCTCAAATTACGTCATCCATAAGGTCCCAAATATATGCCCTATAGATTATATTTGGAATTGCTAAAACATTCTGTTTAGTGGAGTGCGCACTTGGATCAATTTATGGGTCAAATTGTCAAAATAACGAATAGACACCGGACGTATCACTGATACTTCAACATGCCTAGCCAAACTGAGTGACTAGACCTACGCGAAGGCACTAAGTACGTCGTTATTTTGACAATGTGTCACTCATTTCTTCGGGTGCATGCCTCTCACATGAACTCTTGATCCGTCCCAGCCGGTGCTACTCAACATCTGGAATAATTTAAACAAAGTATTCACTAAATATTTACATGTAATTCTATTTATCTTGGCCACGAACAATCAGCTATGCAAACGAAGCCAGTTAACTCTACATCACAGGAAAATAATGGCCTGTGACTTTGATCCAAATTAATATTTAAACATCAGTCGGAGTTTAGTCTCTTCACAGTCATGGCTGGTGTGCAGAGCTCTCCTCTTGGTTGACGACTGAGACAACATTGATGAATATTGTAATACTTTTTCAACTATTCTGTAAGTGAATTTTAAACGAAATGTTCATCGAGGCACTTACGCTGCCTCTTGCATAAAGAAGGTTGGCCATGTGAAGTTCGAACAAGTTTCACTCTAAATTGATGAATTTACCCCCAAGTGGAGGTTAAACGGGGCAGTCGTAATTTGATTGCATCTCCAATGGAGGCAATCCATTGTACCGGCAGGGTAATCTTTTCGATGAAAAAATACCTACAAATTTTAACGTTGGAGGGAACAGATTAATAATAGGCTGCTCCGGCGTTACCAAGGATAAATGTTCTCTGAAATTTGAAATTCATGACTTCTCACATCCTTTCACCCGGTATTCTATCATTTCGTGTACCGTCATTCCGGATTTCGTATCTAGTAAACAATTCCGAAACTAATGTAACTTAAAGCATACCTTACCAACATTTAGCATCGAAATCCCATTGAACTTTCATTATAAAATTTGCAGCATAAATAATTTTCCATTATTGAATGGAATTTAACATGTCATAATAATTACATTTGCTACGTATGATTGACCTTTACTTAAAAATGCGTTGCTTTTCATTTTTTAACTGTTGTTGTTGTCTGTTTTAGGATTCTGGAGAAAAAACGTAATTCTCTTAAAATATTGCGCGTTACATGTGAATACCGTATTATTTTAAAATTAAATTCGATAGTTTCGTTCTTTTCAGTCAGGTTCTTTTCAATATTGTTTTTCCATTGAAGTTTTGCTATTGAAAGTTACGATATTTATGTAAACGTATGAATTCTGCAGACCCATAATATTATATTATTCTATTATTCCCTGCGGATACGTAAATATGATGCATTCCTCATTCTTTTGCTTCACCTCAGCCTTGGAATGAACCCTCAATAGTAAACAATGAGTTTCTGATGAGTAAGTAAAGACCGTCAGTAAAGTCAACATCTCACATGCCTCGTTCAACTAAAGGTACAAACTCAATAACATTCCGAAATATTAAATTAAACCACCTTGATCATAGTATTGGTTTCACTTCAATGATTGGATAGAATGTACACGACGGTGAATGTTAAGATATTCTACAAAGCACATTCGACATCTCGACGGAAGAGTGTGAATTCTTGAAGTTAATTAATTTTCAGCTCGATTTTGCTTGCTTTTGAGTTGATATTTTTCATCTTGCACTTGCTCGATCCTAAGCGTATAAATCTTCCCTTACAACAATGTCCAACGTTAAACGCCAGAAAATTATTAGGTTTTAAGGACAGTTTCGTGTATCCATTTTTTTCGAATAACTAACTGGCATATCGCTTCACAAAAATGCGCTGCATGAGCAACAAGGAATATATTTTTGGCCTACATGCATGAATATTGAACTGGCATTATGATTCGGTCAGTGATATCTTGCACGCATTTGTTATAATTTCAAACAATACCCAGGGTTCACTTCAATATGTGAAGAATTGAGCTTCAAAATGGACCACACAGCTCAATTATTTCTCGAGGGTTGCATTTCTTTTGATATGAATACTTTCTGTTTTATTGAACTTAAAAAAAACTCTTCTGCAACAAAGTAAAAAAACGGCTCTATTCGCCAAAAATAACTAACAATTAACTATCTTTTTGCACCCGTAAACCATGCACAGCTCCATGCAGCATTACCCCGCATTTGCTGCCTCTCTGTTCACCGAAATTCACAGAGTGTATTTATAACGTATATACCTATACCATATATGTAACATATATTTATAGCAGGCACGTCAATCGGTACAAGTTATAATTGGTGTATCGCAGCCACAGTCACGACCAGACTGATTCTTTTGTCCACTCAGGCAATGCAGAATGGAGCTATTGCAGCCACGCAACACAAAGAACCTAAAAACCTTTGAATCAAGTATTAATATAGCTGAATATTTGTGAAAATTGCTGTATTCTTCTTTGTTTATTTCTATCTAAAAATAGACTGAATTATCATTTGCTGTTTGATTGGTTTTCTTGCTACGGTTTCTGAGTCTGGCTGGTTCGAAATAACTGAATTGGAAAAACTAGTCTTTTCAATAGTCCAACATTTAACCGCATAAGTTTAGTATGCCATGGTTTCGTGGGTACTAGTTTTTGTATATAAATAGCGTAAAAAATTGTTGTGCAACTACTTCGATTTCAAGTACTCATAACTTCAATTTATTTGAAGAAAATCCCAGAGAATTAACGAGGTTGAAATCCTTACATTAAATTTTTGCCGTTCCTGCAGAAATTTATGATCCTATGGAAAATGCAGGTATGGCTCAGCAATTCATCATTAAAGGACGCATCATTGAGAGGCCGCGGCTTGCATTCCATCATTCAGGCTCTCATTGCTGCCAATAATAAAATCTTCTACAAATTCGAGACAGAACGCCAGAAATTACACGTGTTCATGCAACTTACTTTACGGCAACAAATCAATAATTTTGATCGTCAGAATACCAAAGTATTTGCATACCCTGGGACCTGATCTCCTCAATAACAAACCACGCATATTCGAGACAGTGAACTGTATTATTTGCATGCACTTCCCATCACAATAACAAATCAAGTATTTCCGACTGGGACCGTTGAATTTACATTATTTTACTCCATTTAGATTATCTTTTATGAATAATTATAATGTTTTAGAAAATGAGGGTTGAGATAGTTATTGAGTGGGAGAAGTTCTTATGTTCTACTGCAAATTATTGAAACAGTTTTTGAGTTCTAACTTATATTAGAAGATTCTTAATTTAAATGATTTCTTAAAAGAGGTATTTGCATTTTGGGGTTCTTACGTTTAGAGGTTCTCATACAAGTGGGTTCTCGTGTCAGATGGTTCTCACACTAGAAAGTTCTCATGCTCGATGATTTTCATGTAGATTGTCTCTCGTATCAACAAGGGCCAATGTGAAATTATTGACGAGTTCTTTATTTCTGAGGCTCTCTATATATGAGAGATTATTCGTGTAGGAGGGTTAATGTAGTGGGTGCTGATGTAAAAGCTCTCCTTATAAAAGAGATATGATGCAGCTGGCTTTATTCCAGATAATTCTCATTTAAGAGATTTCACAATCATGACAGGTCATATATGTATGAGGGTTCATATGTAGCAGGTTCTGCTGTAAATGCATTCTTATGACATAAGAGGTTTGGCGCGCGCGAGGTCTCGAGGGAGAGGGTTTTAAGAAGGTATTTTCAAGCACTTGGAGGTAAAATAATTATTGAAAATATTTGATTTGTATGAACCTTGCGAATATGCAAGTCCTTTTTTAAAAAAATATAAAAATACATCTGATGCGCCTCACTGATAACTGTGATAGGCCATACTTCTCGAACTTTGCCCGGAGCTAAAATCGAATTATCCGAATAACCACGAATATTTTCCACGCGAGACCACGAATAATAACGAATAACCACGAATAATATAGCCGCGAGACCAGCATCGTCTCATTACCTTCTAATGCCATCTTCTGTTCATAAATTTATGATAGACACATGATAATTTTATTCGCATGCGATGGCAGCACAAAGTCTCGTGTGCAGATAGTCGCTAACTTGCAAATTATTCACGTACTTCCGACATGAGAGAGAATTTAATTTCCATGTCGGACAAAAAGATCTTTTCAAGTGTTCAAATACAATTTAGTTTATCGCTTTATTCTTACACAGCCAAGACAGCTAATATAGCAATTTTTATTTCTTCATGTTATTTCTAAATATAAAAGTTTTTTTAGAGTGATAAGCATAAGATCTAATTAAATAACCTTTGATATAGTGAAGCACTCGGAGGGCTTGGCACAAATTGCCCCAGAAACTTCTTCCATTCTTTATGTCTTGCCGTGGCCCGAGCGCCTCACTTGTCTCGCAAATTGCATTGAAGCTTGATAGTCTTTAAGCCCGAGTTAGGCCAATCAAAGTCGCTACCTTGACCGGCATGAGAATTACGGACCAACCGACCGGCCCTCTGGCACCCCTCTGCAACCAACCGACCCTCTGCATGCAAAGAATATAACTAAGAATTAAACATTTTTCTTTCGGCAAAATTGAAACTAAATACTTTCATTGATATTGCAAAACAACTATCCCTATTCTTGCCCGGCCACAGCTAAAATTTTCAGTCCAATGTACCGATTTGATAGATCATTAATTCGTATCACAGTGAGCATTAAGCTTCCCTCTACGTATTATCTCATATTCTTCTCTCCCCGTCATGTATATAAAGAGAGCTGGAGCTCTGCAGTACCAAATGCAAAACTTTTATTGTTCAGTGACGCCTGAAAAGTAGTCAGTTGAAGGCCTGGCAACGGTCTGCACGCCCTAGAGATGTCGGAGCCCTCTCTGGTTAGTGATTGGATTACCTGCACAAGCGTCAAAACGTACGAGAAATGAAAAATGAATCAAGTGAATTCTTTCCTTCCCGATGAAATACGTCAAGATGTGCCTGGTGAATACCAAAGTGAACGAGCTAAAAGTAGATGACGGCTGTCAAGGAAACGTCTTGCAGATGCCGAATCTTTGAATCAGTCAAATAAAAAAACGCTTGCTTAGGCACTGTTATAGAAGCTCCCAAGTATGTAATGGTATGCAAGCCTCTGACAAGGGTAAATATGGTTACAGATTGCAAATACGCTTGATCTTACGGTTATTCCAACACTGCCGTATAGGTAAGAAGCAAAGTAATTCAAATAATAAATTTACCCGAATTCACAGTCGAGTGGAAGTCAAAAGCATAAAATATATTTGCAGAACGAACACCAAATCCAGTCAGAGAAAACCTTCACGAGGCGAGTTTTTCGTCATTCAATGATTTTCAACAGAAAAATGTATCATTTCAGTTGCAATCATACCACATGGATATCCCATGGCGAAAACCGCATGGTTTGTGTATAACTGTACCCGTACGTAGCAATATCTGTTTTAATTGTTGAAAATATATTGTCAAATCTTTGAATCGTATTATAATATTGAGTAAATATTTTTCACATAAATATAAGTAAAACGCAATAACTCTTAAGCTGGAATGAAAAATCTGAAATAAAGTTCTCTTCCGATTCCAATATCAAATTTCACTACTGCAATGAAAGCATTTTAAAATTCTTGTACATGAAATTCGAAGCACAATTCCAACTTTAACTAACAATTTTATACAGCTTCAAATAATTTTCAAAATTCGATCGACTGCTCTGGATTTTTCCAAAAGGTTGGCAGCTCGCACGAACCTGTAATTGACCTCAAACGTGGTCATCCAATTAAGCTAAACGGATAACCGCTGAACTAATTACCCAACTGCCGCGCTTTCTTCCATTTAATTTAGATTTTAACGAGGGAAGTGCAGAGCTGCCACAATATTATAGCAAAAATACAATTTGGATTTTATTATTGTGCAGAAAATTATATTTTCGTCTTATAAATTCATAATTTAAATTTGAGTACATGTTTATGATGTTGAAGTTCAATGAACACTTCACCCTATTTTAAAATTTTTACAGATTCAAACAAATTTCCAGGATAAACTATCAGTCAAGAATATAATCGCAGACGTTAAATTTCAGGTTCTAAAAAGATATCTACATGAAAAAAATGTAGAAGTATAATGGATATTTGATTCAACCTAGCCCGAAACAAGCTTGCAGTAATTGTTGCATCATCGCTTACGCTCAATGTGATTGTGATAAATTTCCCTAACATTATCTAAAACAAGCATTAACATCACCTCTCACAATCATTAATATCATCTTTCACAATGATTACAAGTAATCTATAACAATAATTAATATAATCTTTCATAACGATTAACATTATCTCGCAAAATCAATGATATTATTTCTAACGATCATTACAATCTGTAACAATCTCTAACATTTATCTCTAAAAATCATCAGCATAATCTTTAAGATTTATCATCATTTTTTCTAACCATGATTACCGCAATCTCTAATAATCACTATCACTATATCCTTGATCGCAGGCTGCGCAGCATGAATGATTCACGAGCTGAATAGGCGCACCGCAGAAATTAAGAATCTTGCGACGCGCCAGTCCCTTGCTAAGTTATTATTGACCGAAGTTCACCTCATCAATGGCAACACAACCACCTCATCAATGGCAGCACAAGCACCTCATCAATGGCAGCACAAGCACCTCATCAATGGCAGCACAATCACCTAAGCAGAGGCTTGACACTCCCCTATTTATTTATAACTTCGATGATTTGCACACCCCGTCTGGCGTATCATGAGTCCATGCATTCATCTGTTGTAAATGATGAGTCACGGAAGATAAATTATCAAATATGTACGAAACATACCAATGTTTAACCATGCTCATTGATCAGCACGTTTCAAGGCATGACGATAATATCAGATGAGGGAGTAGATTTGGTTGCATGTTTAATGATTTGCCAAACAGTTACGCTTTGAAAAGTAATGGGGGATTTCCAGATGCGTGACGACGTGAAGCCAAGCTAAGTTCAAGAGAGGTCAAAAATAGAGGCAAACACCAATTCCACGCGCCATTGCTCGTCTCGAATAACAACCCAGCCAAGAGAAATCCGCAATGCACAAATAAGAGGACGCGTGCAGCTCCATCCGATATCTTTGTGAGGCTGACTGATGATGACACTCTAGAAATTGCCGAAAAAATATCCGCCCACACTCGAGAAAAAACACGTCGACCTCCTTATATATATCAGGGGTGGCGGCAAAAACGGCGGAAGCATCTATGCCTCGCCAGGAAATTGATCTCGAGCTCGGGGCAGTCGTGGACTTATTTGTGATATGAACGCCTAATGTACCGCAGTAACTTCTATTCGTGATCGTCAAGTGACACTCCTTGCCATCATCCAGATTACTATTCGTGATTATCAAATAACATTTCATGCCAACATTCCGATTAGCCGTTATTCAGATTAGCTGTAGCGCAGTTCATTCTGCACTTATTGGTGCCATAGTTCCTCTCAAGGGGATTGAATTAGAATATTTCCTCAGAAACTCCCACTACGACGATTCCAAGGACCGAGTATTCTCTGGTGCTCTGTGGTCCTTTTGCCTCATTCTTGTAGGATCCAAAGCAATCTCTTCAGCAGCAACTTGAGCACCAAGTTTGTGGCTTACCGTATTTGGCGACCCGGACATGCCAGCAACCTGTCCACTAAGTTGCTGGATTTCTCTTGAGTAGAGACTGTGGCTGACATCAATCCATGGGTCCTTTTCGTGTAAAATTTTTCCACTTCCACGAGAGATGCTACTGGAAATAAACAGTTTGTGATTTTATCAATCGAATCACAAATCACACTGCGTCACAAATTTTGAAAATTTTTGTTGTATATACTTACAGAAATGAATTCTCACAAAATTAGACGAATGTTTCTGACGAATATGGATTCCATAAATTGACTATTATTCATGGGCAACACTTGAGAGGGCACTAGTATGCTAGGACGATTATGGCAGACTCAGGGAAGCTTCGTCTGAAAGATTAACATCGTCTACAGCGTCTTCCCTCTTATAAAAGACCACTCGAGGAAATGCAGTCGGAAATTGAAGAGTCTATCAACAACCTCGATGCGCTATAATGCCGGCGATTTCTCGTCGACGACTTCTCGAACTAAACGTTTCAATAAAACGTAACTAAAACGTTTCAATAAAATTTGTTATTCTGGCCAGCCTTGATAATTAGTTGGACCTCAGGTATGGATGGTCCAATCATTCAGACACTTAGAAAATTATACAATATTTTTCAGAATTTTTAAGGACGATTATTGAATTGCGGCAGAATGAATTCAGTGATTTCTTACCCCAGTTTAGTTTCTTGACAATAATTTTAATTTTACCAGCAGGAAAATTATTTTACCCCTAAAATTATTTGTAAAGTCTAGTTTGATTTATTGTATAACAAAATTTCTACATTTTTTCAATCTTTTAGCAAAGAACAATAAGCAAACCATAGAAACAAAAATTATTCATAATTTTCATTACGCATAATTACGCTGTGGGAACACAAGCATAATGGATATGCATTAAATACAATAAAATGTATATACCGCCCGTTTTAACTCATATCATTTCCGGCCCGTTTAAAATAATTGAAACTTAACAATTTAGTAGCGACGATCTTGAAGAGAGTAGGGCCCTGCTATAGTAGCAGCTTGACCACCACTGGCTGGCGGAAGCCTTCCTCTCAGCTGATGGATGGCCGCGAGTCATGGCGCCGGGCTTACCGGACGCTCTCATTAAATCAACAAGCAACCATTAGATGACGCATGCATATTTTCTCCTGAAATGTTGACCAGATACTATTTTATGTTTTATAGATTATTAAAATGTAATTTACATATAATATATATAATATAATGTAATAAAGTAAATGGATATTGAATATTTTCAAGTTTCTTTTCGCTTCTCATCTTGTTGGAAATTGTTTGCGGCATCAAACCTTCGTTCATCGTTCCAGCGAAGCAAATCGTCCTGTTATTTCAACAGCATCGATCCTTCTCTGTCGAGGATAGGGACCAGAATCGATCAACTTCTGGCTTCAAACTCGAATTTCTTCTTTCGCAGTCGTCAAATTTCAATTTATTGCGGTACTAAAAAAATGTAAAGCAATTCATACATGTCATTGTGAGGTGGAGCTCGACGGAGGCCGAGATAGCGAGATCACTCATGCATTTCACCTGCTTTAACTTTCAGAGCTTATAAAATGCACTCAAAAATTGTGAGCGAGCTTCAGTTCAACTTTCTTCTCTGAATAATTTTCCAGAAGTTCGGAAAATCTGTTATCGCTGGGACTTCATTCAAAGAGATGCACTCGAGTAGAACTTTGAGCCATCAAAGGGACAGGCGTTGTGGTGGGCTTCAGCAGTAATGGGGAATTCTATTAGAAATTTTGATTATGAACAAGCTTACCACAATTTAGTATTCATAATTATGTAAGTATCACAACCAGAAAATTAATTAACCTTCCAACGACTAATCTGCACCCAAAAATATGCAAGTATCTTCCATCCTTTATATTTTTTGTCCCACAACAACTGTCAAGAGGTTTACTTTACGTAACGTCTCAGCTTCATCACTTCATGCATGGAGTTGATATAGTCTGCTTGCCACTCATTGCCGTTCTTGATTGTAAGGTTTTTTAGGGTGTTGTTCATCTATTGAAAACGTCGGCAACCGCTGAACACAAGACAGGATTGACATAATTTCAAATTGTGGTTAAAAATTTGTTGGAAATTAAATTTCCACTGGCTGGCTGTTGACTCGTGAGCGGTGAGCCAGCATCACCACTGGAGTGAAGGTCCAGGCAGCTGGTGAAATTTGTGGCCGGTACCGCCTTTAGTTTGTGAGAGGCGAGTCTGTGATAATTACGTTGTAGACATTACGGAACTACGACGCTTATTTCGATACTTCTCAGAATTTGGAATAAATTAAAACGTCAAATTTATAAAACAAATTTTTTTTCAAACAGGATTTTATACTCCATTTTTATAACTCAGCGGAAACGCCTCTTCGAAGTAGAAATAGTTTTAGGCAGCGGGCCGATGTCGTTTTACCTGGAACACAAATGTTTTAGAGGAACTTTATAGTCGAATTCTAAATTCCTTTGAGATCAGAAAAAAATGCAATAATCATCGAGTTAAAATTCCTTTTATATCAACAATTTCGCTGTAACTGAAGTGCGTTGTTCTTAAATGACGCGAGTTCAGAAACTGGGTTTATAAAATTTTTCATCGGCATTTCGTGGCTTCGATAATATTGATCTTACGAATAGAATACTAACGTGAAATGAAAGATACTAATCTCGATTGCGGGGCTTATTGAAATTGCAAAAATGCATTACGTCAGCGCATGTCGAGGTTCTTGCCCCAGCTATGCGTAAATTTTGAATTTAAGCTTCTGCCGAGTTTCTAGCCTCAGCAAGATGTAGAAGCAAGGGCTGATTATGGTTATAGTCCACAGTGGATGTAGAGAGTATAACGGACACGAGGATCGGGAAAAACGCCATCCAAGTCGCGGTTATTCTCCTAGAGCAGCTCTTGCCATGTACTCGATTTTACTGTCCATGTCATGCACTCGAATTAGCGGTTGTGAGTCGGTTAGGTTTACGCTCAATTACGGCGTCGCCTGACTAGCATTCGGACGACAGAAGCGAGTGGTGTGGGTAAGAGCCAAACCGAAATGCGGAATATTAGCTGATGGCAAGAATTTATAGCTTAGCAACTCGAAAACAATGCTTCATAACTTGATTTAGTTAGGCTTAGGACAGACTCATACAATAACCGATGTCGATCTCCTAAAAATTCAACTTTTAATGCTTAGCCCTTAAAATGATCTAGGAAACTGACTCGGCTGTTTGAGGAAGGAAAACGATGATAGGGTAACATGGGGGAGCGAGCCCACTGTGGGTCATGGGCCCATAGCGGGTTTCTCGCTAAGTATGGCAGATATTGATCCGTGTTCTCTACCGCTGGTCGCCAGTTTCACTGGGATAAAGTGTACGGATTTCCGTTTTGCCAAGTGTTTGCGTTATTAAGTTATTTGTGAATTTGTAAAAATTTTTTGCTGCTAAATAAAACTGTTTTCGATTACTGTAGATGAAGCCTATGAAATTACTGTTAATTATATTTTGAAAGTAATATTTATAAGGATAATTTTAAGATCAAGTTTAGACTATTAGCTTCTAAAATAAAATGTTGACACGATAAAAATTGAAATGATGCCTAGTGGGGCAACGGGCCCACGCGTGTCACGGGGTAAAGCGCCCATGGTGAGGTCTTTGTTATACATCATTAGATTTGTCTCAATGACCTTTTCAAAACTATGACTAGCTTATTGAATTGAAAATTACGCTTCGTATTGCATGATTTTTTGATTTGCCGCCTCAAGGCAGCAGGTTTAGTTTCTAGTTATGCGTATTTATGACCCCTTATCGAGTTATTGACTCTTGCCTTGCCAAAAGTTGANCTGTAATTGACCTCAAACGTGGTCATCCAATTAAGCTAAACGGATAACCGCTGAACTAATTACCCAATTGCCGCGCTTTCTTCCATTTAATTTAGATTTTAACGAGGAAAGTGCAGAGCTGCCACAATATTATAGCAAAAACACAATTTGGAGGATGTTTTTGTGAAAAAAATTATATTTTCGTCGTATAAATTCATAATTCAAATTTGGTTACATGTTTATGATGTTGATGTTCAATGAACACTCCACCCTATTTTACAATTTTTACAGCTTCAAACAAATTTCCAGAATAAACAATCAATCTAGAATTTAATTGCAGATGTTACATTTCAAGTTCTAAACACATATCTGCATGAAAAAAATGTAGAAGCATAACAGATATTTGATTCAAGCTAACCAGAAACTCTTGCAGTAATTGTTACATCATCACTTGCGCTTGCGCTCAATGTGATTGTGATCAATTTTCCGAACATTATCTACAACAACAATTAACAGTTCCTCTAACAAGCAATAACGTCATCTGTCACAATCATTAATATCATCTTTCACAATGATTACCAGTAATCTCTAATAATAATTAATATAATCTTTCAGAACGATTAATGTTATCGCTCGCAATCATTAAGATTATTTCAAACGATCATTAAAATTATCTTTACCAATCACGAACATTTATCTACAGCAATCATCAGCATTATCTTTGAGATTTATCATCATTCTTTCTAACCATCATTATCGCTATATCTAATAATCATTATCACTATATGCTCGATCGCAGGCTGCGCGGTATGAATGATTCACGAGCTGAATAATAGGCGCAGTGCTGAAATTAAGAATCTTGCGACGCGCCAGTCCCTTGCTAAGTTATTATTGACCGAAGTGTAAGATCTCTTTCAAAAACGTATAATAAATTTTGTTTAGAATTTTCCACGCAAACTCAATGTTTTATATCCAAATCCAAGTCTGCTGATAACATAATTCATTTCAAACTAATAATTTATTTCTAGCACAGCCTAACTTGAATAACTCAAGTTATTAACTGCGGTATCATTGATTATTTGTACTGTACAGGTGAACAAACGTTAGCAGCGCTAACGGTAATACCGAAGATAAAACCTCTTGCTCTAGCTGCATACTCCTCAGGGCACTTGAGCCGAAAATTAGAAATCTTTATTTAAATTTTAATGGAACTCTCGTGAACACATCAAATGTGTTTTGTATCCATGCATAATGGAATATTTTACATTTGTGCATATCATAACTAACACTAAATTTCAGCTTATCTGTCGGATCGAGATCGTTGTTAATAATAAAATCAATGTGTTATACATTTATATCAATTAACGTGATTTTTTTAGCAAAAAATTACTACATATCAGTAAATAAAGTCTACTTCAAACAATTAAACATAAAGAGTTATTCTCATTCCCTCATAAACTGTATTAATAATTCCACATTCTTGTATTTGTGCAGGTGCAAATTCAAATAAAAATCAATTAAAGTCGTGACTAAAAATACGAGCTTCATTGACTACTGCGTCGCTTAGCAGGGAATTCGAATAAACTGGAAGCAGAGCGATATGAAGTTAAGCTTTAAATGCTTACAGATTTTATGCAAATTTGCTGGCAGCCATTAAGAGATTAGTCCTGCGAACCACATATGGGGCAGCGGGCGATGCAGCAACGGTAGGAAATTTTTCCTAGTTAGAAAGAATAGACATGAAAAAACGTTGTGACATTTTTCCGCGACAATTGAATTAAGATCAGCGAAATGCTGGTCAGAAATACATATTTACGACTATATAACTAACTCATATTGTTCAAATTTGAATCAAGCAAGCAAATTTGATTACAGGATATTTTTCTTGGTGAAATAGAATTAACATGAAAAACGTCGTGAAATTTTATCCGCGACAATTGAATCACAATCAGCGAAATGCTGGTTAGAAATACGTGTATATCTGAGACTACAGTTCTGACTTTTGTTATTAAAATTCGGATCAAGAAAGTAAAAAAAAATTAAGATTCAACGTCTGTCCCTTTAATCATTTAAATTAAGCATTCTTTAACTTAAAAATACTTGAATGTCCCTATTACTAGCTGAACTAAAAAATATTTCATCGTAGATATGTGACTGCATTATTACAAAATATACATTTAATAAAATACAGCAATATTTATAAGATCAGGATCAGAAACTGCTCCACTCAGAGGCAACATTAATCTTGGGCTAACATAGATCTGTGGAGTTAGTAAGTGCCTATGTAAAATACGGAACACGACTCCTGCTGACCAAAACGGCAGACACTCGAGACGGTCCCGTATAACAGTCAAGTCGGAGGAGCGTAGTGCTGACTTTAAATATGGCCGAGTTTGCCAGGCAAGACCTTATCGTGTGATGTGCTCTAAACAGGTCACTGTGCCAGCCCTAACTGGCCCAAATGTGGCATGAAATTCGCCGCTGCGTGCCAGAAACGAGGCCCATGCCAAGTGGAAACGCGTCTGGATGGTGTAAAATACGCGCGAAAATGATTGAAACACGGCTGTAAAATTGTCGATCGATCGACGGGAATTGCTTTAATTTTAGGTTAAAGATAAGGTAAATCTTGAGCAAAAACTTTAACCGTGACAAGATTTGTGGTGGAAAACTATGCGCGCAGATGCTCTAAGAAATTTTTTTTACCCCTGGTTTAGAACATGCAGTGCATAATACTTAACATGAATACCACTTAAAAAGATGAGCTTATCGATTTAAACTTGACAATGTATAATTTTTGTACCATAAGTCATTCGCGACTGTTATGTAGCGAAATCGTTCAGTTAGTGCTGGCGCTGTAGTGCGCGAGGCCAAAACAGGGAGCGAGTGCACAAATACGAGCGTCGACGCTGCGCGACTCTTTACGCGGGGCGCAATATACCTGACAAACGCGACTGCTGCAAGCCTCCTGATCTAGGAGTGCTGCAGGGACAAACACACGTCCTATGGGGGACACAAACACCCGACCTAAGGCAGACAAACATCCGGACATAAGGTAAACCAGCATCCCTAATAAGCGAGGTTAGGTCTGATCAAACCGCAACACAAGCACCTCAACAATGGCAGCACAAGCACCTCATCAATGGCAGCACAAGCACCTCATCAATGGCAGCACAAGCACCTCATCAATGGCAACACAACCACCTCATCAATGGCAGCACAAGCACCTCATCAATGGCAGCACAAGCACCTCATCAATGGCAGCACAATCACCTAAGCAGAGGCTTGACACTCCCCTATTTATTTATAACTTCGATGATTTGCACACCCCGTCTGGCGTATCATGAGTCCATGCATTCATCTGTTGTAAATGATGAGTCACGGAAGATAAATTATCAAATATGTACGAAACATACCAATGTTTAACCATGCTCATTGATCAGCACGTTTCAAGGCATGACGATAATATCAGATGAGGGAGTAGATTTGGTTGCATGTTTAATGATTTGCCAAACAGTTACGCTTTGAAAAGTAATGGGGGATTTCCAGATGCGTGACGACGTGAAGCCAAGCTAAGTTCAAGAGAGGTCAAAAATAGAGGCAAACACCAATTCCACGCGCCATTGCTCGTCTCGAATAACAACCCAGCCAAGAGAAATCCGCAATGCACAAATAAGAGGACGCGTGCAGCTCCATCCGATATCTTTGTGAGGCTGACTGATGATGACACTCTAGAAATTGCCGAAAAAATATCCGCCCACACTCGAGAAAAAACACGTCGACCTCCTTATATATATCAGGGGTGGCGGCAAAAACGGCGGAAGCATCTATGCCTCGCCAGGAAATTGATCTCGAGCTCGGGGCAGTCGTGGACTTATTTGTGATATGAACGCCTAATGTACCGCAGTAACTTCTATTCGTGATCGTCAAATGACACTTTTTGCCATCATTCAGATAACTATTCGTGATCATCAAATGGCAATCCTTGCCAATATTCAAATTACTTACTATTCGTGATTATCAAATGGCACTTCTTGCCATCATCCAGATTACTATTCGTGATTATCAAATGACACTTCATGCCAACATTTCGATTAGCCGTTATTCAGATTAGCTGTAGCGCAGTTCATTCTGCACTTATTGGTGCCATAGTTCCTCTCAAGGGGATTGAATTAGAATATTTCCTCAGAAACTCCCACTACGACGATTCCAAGGACCGAGTATTCTCTGGTGCTCTGTGGTCCTTTTGCCTCATTCTTGTAGGATCCAAAGCAATCTCTTCAGCAGCAACTTGAGCACCAAGTTTGTGGCTTACCGTATTTGGCGACCCGGACATGCCAGCAACCTGTCCACTAAGTTGCTGGATTTCTCTTGAGTAGAGACTGTGGCTGACATCAATCCATGGGTCCTTTTCGTGTAAAATTTTTCCACTTCCACGAGAGATGCTACTGGAAATAAACAGTTTGTGATTTTATCAATCGAATCACAAATCACACTGCGTCACAAATTTTGAAAATTTTTGTTGTATATACTTACAGAAATGAATTCTCACAAAATTAGACGAATGTTTCTGACGAATATGGATTCCATAAATTGACTATTATTCATGGGCAACACTTGAGAGGGCACTAGTATGCTAGGACGATTATGGCAGACTCAGGGAAGCTTCGTCTGAAAGATTAACATCGTCTACAGCGTCTTCCCTCTTATAAAAGACCACTCGAGGAAATGCAGTCGGAAATTGAAGAGTCTATCAACAACATCGATGCGCTATAATGCCGGCGATTTCTCGTCGACGACTTCTCGAACTAAACGTTTCAATAAAACGTAACTAAAACGTTTCAATAAAATTTGTTATTCTGGCCAGCCTTGATAATTAGTTGCAGACCTCAGGTATGGATGGTCCAATCATTCAGACACTTAGAAAATTATACAATATTTTTCAGAATTTTTAAGGACGATTATTGAATTGCGGCAGA
This sequence comes from Hyalella azteca, assembly GCF_000764305.2. Lineage (NCBI taxonomy): Eukaryota > Metazoa > Arthropoda > Malacostraca > Amphipoda > Hyalellidae > Hyalella > Hyalella azteca. Next base: position 55,558 of record NW_025942804.1, on the reverse strand, counting down.
ATGAATTCAGTGATTTCTTACCCCAGTTTAGTTTCTTGACAATAATTTTAATTTTACCAGCAGGAAAATTATTTTACCCCTAAAATTATTTGTAAAGTCTAGTTTGATTTATTGTATAACAAAATTTCTACATTTTTTCAATCTTTTAGCAAAGAACAATAAGCAAACCATAGAAACAAAAATTATTCATAATTTTCATTACGCATAATTACGCTGTGGGAACACAAGCATAATGGATATGCATTAAATACAATAAAATGTATATACCGCCCGTTTTAACTCATATCATTTCCGGCCCGTTTAAAATAATTGAAACTTAACAATTTAGTAGCGACGATCTTGAAGAGAGTAGGGCCCTGCTATAGTAGCAGCTTGACCACCACTGGCTGGCGGAAGCCTTCCTCTCAGCTGATGGATGGCCGCGAGTCATGGCGCCGGGCTTACCGGACGCTCTCATTAAATCAACAAGCAACCATTAGATGACGCATGCATATTTTCTCCTGAAATGTTGACCAGATACTATTTTATGTTTTATAGATTATTAAAATGTAATTTACATATAATATATATAATATAATGTAATAAAGTAAATGGATATTGAATATTTTCAAGTTTCTTTTCGCTTCTCATCTTGTTGGAAATTGTTTGCGGCATCAAACCTTCGTTCATCGTTCCAGCGAAGCAAATCGTCCTGTTATTTCAACAGCATCGATCCTTCTCTGTCGAGGATAGGGACCAGAATCGATCAACTTCTGGCTTCAAACTCGAATTTCTTCTTTCGCAGTCGTCAAATTTCAATTTATTGCGGTACTAAAAAAATGTAAAGCAATTCATACATGTCATTGTGAGGTGGAGCTCGACGGAGGCCGAGATAGCGAGATCACTCATGCATTTCACCTGCTTTAACTTTCAGAGCTTATAAAATGCACTCAAAAATTGTGAGCGAGCTTCAGTTCAACTTTCTTCTCTGAATAATTTTCCAGAAGTTCGGAAAATCTGTTATCGCTGGGACTTCATTCAAAGAGATGCACTCGAGTAGAACTTTGAGCCATCAAAGGGACAGGCGTTGTGGTGGGCTTCAGCAGTAATGGGGAATTCTATTAGAAATTTTGATTATGAACAAGCTTACCACAATTTAGTATTCATAATTATGTAAGTATCACAACCAGAAAATTAATTAACCTTCCAACGACTAATCTGCACCCAAAAATATGCAAGTATCTTCCATCCTTTATATTTTTTGTCCCACAACAACTGTCAAGAGGTTTACTTTACGTAACGTCTCAGCTTCATCACTTCATGCATGGAGTTGATATAGTCTGCTTGCCACTCATTGCCGTTCTTGATTGTAAGGTTTTTTAGGGTGTTGTTCATCTATTGAAAACGTCGGCAACCGCTGAACACAAGACAGGATTGACATAATTTCAAATTGTGGTTAAAAATTTGTTGGAAATTAAATTTCCACTGGCTGGCTGTTGACTCGTGAGCGGTGAGCCAGCATCACCACTGGAGTGAAGGTCCAGGCAGCTGGTGAAATTTGTGGCCGGTACCGCCTTTAGTTTGTGAGAGGCGAGTCTGTGATAATTACGTTGTAGACATTACGGAACTACGACGCTTATTTCGATACTTCTCAGAATTTGGAATAAATTAAAACGTCAAATTTATAAAACAAATTTTTTTTCAAACAGGATTTTATACTCCATTTTTATAACTCAGCGGAAACGCCTCTTCGAAGTAGAAATAGTTTTAGGCAGCGGGCCGATGTCGTTTTACCTGGAACACAAATGTTTTAGAGGAACTTTATAGTCGAATTCTAAATTCCTTTGAGATCAGAAAAAAATGCAATAATCATCGAGTTAAAATTCCTTTTATATCAACAATTTCGCTGTAACTGAAGTGCGTTGTTCTTAAATGACGCGAGTTCAGAAACTGGGTTTATAAAATTTTTCATCGGCATTTCGTGGCTTCGATAATATTGATCTTACGAATAGAATACTAACGTGAAATGAAAGATACTAATCTCGATTGCGGGGCTTATTGAAATTGCAAAAATGCATTACGTCAGCGCCTGTCTAGGTTCTTGCCCCAGCTATGTGTAAATTTTTAATTTAGGCCCCTTTCACACAGGGCAGTAAATACCGCCAGCGTCCGACGGTATTTACCGCCGAACCTTAGCGGACATACAAAATGTGCACAGCTGTTCACACACGATGGCTTTTAACGCGGCGTAGAATTGGACGCCTGGCGCCAGCGTCTATACTGCTAAAACTGCGGCGTAGATTTGCCGCGACAGTTTGGCTTGCAATGGTATTCAATGTAATTTTCACACTGGACGGTTTTTCAAGCCGACGCCGCTACCTGGTGTGGTATAGATAGTGGGCCGGCGAGGGTGTATGCAGCTCCAGCTACTAAAAGAGGCAAGGATAATTAAACTCATTTCTTCTTGCTGAGGATTGTAATGAGTAATGAATTAATTTCGTAATGACAAGTTTGTGAACGTTGCCATCAAAATAGTGTGGCAAATTCTCCTTCTTGCGGCCTTAAATTTACTATATTGTGAATTCAGCACCTCCTTCTTTTTTTCCTTTGCTGTCTTTAATACAGAAAGTATAAATGAGAGCCTTCTTTTCTATACTCTGAGCAGCCATTATATTATTAGACACAGTCAGTACCACTTGCAGAGAACAGCACTGCAACACATAGATTCCAGCGTTAAAAACCGCTTCGTGTGAAAGATTGTGAGGTAAATACTGCCGCGGCATTGTTGACGCGCGCGGTATTAGATGTAGAGGCAAGGACTGATTACGGTTATATATATAGTCTACAGAGGATGATGAGAGTATAACGGACGCGAGGACCGGGGAAAACGCCATCCAAGTCGCGGTTATTCTCCTAGAGCAGCTCCTGCCATGTACTCGATTTTACTGTCCATGCCATGTACTCAAATTGGCGGCTGTGAGTCGGTTAGGTTTACGCTCGATTACGGCATCGCCTGATTAGCATGACTAGCATACGGACGACAGGAGCGAGTGGTGTGGGTAAGAGAGCCAAACCAAAATGCGGAATATCAGCCGATGGCAAAAATTTATAGCTTAGCTCCTCGAAAGCAACGCTTCACAATATCAACTAAATATATTTTTTTTAGTCAAGGATACATTTTTCATGTCAAGGACGAATTTGTTATCGCAAGGATATATTTTTCAAGTCAAGGGTATATATTTATATGTTAATGAAATATTTTCCTTCACGTCAGTGATAGATTTTTTAAGCTAAGGGAATATTTTTTCCAAGTTTAGGATATGATTTTTTGAGTTGTTAATAAATGAATGAATATCATATTTTTATTACATTTTTCTTATTTTTCAACTGTAAAGTGTTTTTTATCATTTTTAAACGAAAAATATGCAATTGTGGTAAAGGGACCAAGAGTGGGGGCCTTTTGCCAAGCCCATAGGCCCATTGCTCCAGGGGTGAGGCAATGGGGCCATTTTGACACTTTTTACAAAATAGTGTTTCATTAAAAATTGAATAACTTTATAGGCGTCTAATTCACATCATACATTCCTCATTGGTTGTACCTTTAAACAAAACAAAGAACCACCTCGTACCAATTAAAACTTTATCAAAAATGTAGTTTAAAAAAAGGGGGGTGCTGCCCCATGTTGCCATATACCTAAAACGATGCAGCTTAATGATTTTGTTCATTATGAAGTGAAACATATTGTTGTAATCAAATAAATGCACTTTTGTTTCCTTGAAGTCGACACAAATCCCCATAATTTAGACAAACTTAATAACTAAAATATAATGACTTCATGGCAAGGCTTTCAACCTTTCCTCGTTAACACAACGCTTACCTTGCAACCTAACACCAGAGCATCCGTTAGTCATGAAAATGAAAAAAATATAAATATAGATTCTCATTATTATTTAAGACCAAAAGACTTTACTTGGATCAATTGGATCAGCGTTATATTTTTAGCCTTCTTAATTTAATTAGCGTAACATGTCATGCTTGATTTTTATAAAGATTGTACAGGTAAATCTCACGGAAAAATATATCATACAAACTGTTTTTGCTTACACGTGGTGCAGATTATCGGTTTCTCTGTGCATGCAGAATAAATAATAATAAGTTATAATGGAAATTATTCAGCATAAATTTTTTTAAGATGATCCCTATTCAGATACTGTCACAGCAGCTACCAGCATTCATCTAAAGTTCATCAGAATCACAGAAATATCCTGGCAAAATGACTGGATATTGCAACTGTGAGCAGATGTGGAGTCGGCCGTGAAAACTCGTGCCAGTTTCTGATTCATGGCATACAACAGTGCTAATTCCCGGCTGTCCCATGGTTACGGCTAGGTTCTGTTATGATTAAGACGAGTTACCCTGCCACACTTTTCTAATTGGCGTGCTGTCAAGCTGATGTTTGTGTGGCGAATTATTAGCCACATCTATTTTGTGGGCCTTCAAAGACCTTACAGGACTACAACAAATTGCCTCTCAGTTCCGTCTCAAAATTTTGTGAAGACGCACGCGAGCCTTTGATGAGATCGGTCGATCGCTCGTTCTCCAAAGTGAGAATTACGGAACGGCCAACAAAAGTCTGCATTCATCGGCCTAAAAATGGCCCTGATAAACTGCATTGCTTTGGTGCCAACTAAAGCCAGGGGCTGAAGCAAAGATTAAGTTTCACCACTTTGGTCGTTTGATGAAACATACAGTTAGGATTGCGTTTACAATTTGTTCCGTTCTTGGATTAGATTTAGATTAGATGTTTGATATGTATGGATTATTACGAAATCATTTTAGGTTATGAAGTTTTAAGAACAAAGTTTTGTTAAAGAAATAAATTATGATATAATTAATTCTTATAGCGTGGTACTAACGAACACATGAGCAGTTGCTTATGCATTTAAATACCCAGACGGAATGAATTCCCTCCCAAGAAAACAATTGGCTCACTTTATGTGTGTTTGGAGCGGATTTGAGCAAAATTACGTTATTACAGTTTGTGTAATCCTCTATTACAGTTTGTTTGCTTGATTGTATTATTATCTTATGCTATAAATTTTCCATCAGTTTATATATATCTGATAGAGGACCTATTTTTAAACCTATGTTTAAAAATTAAATATGACATGATTGTTATGAAAACGAGGGGGCTCCATGATTTGAGACCGGCCAGACAGGCAGCGAAGGTGTGTCAGGAAGGCATTTTTTGGTGGAGATCAAGTCTTTCCTTCCGTTAAGCCGGAGTTCATTGGTGAATAGCGGCTCTTTCCATTCAATTCTGGGCTGCGAAGGCAGGCCTCGGATGCAAACTTCGTCCGATGGAAAAACTGATGACCTAAGTTTGGTGATTTTGGAGCACAAAAGTGGCGGGAACACAAAGCCTCCGACGGATTCCTAGTCGCGATGAAAAATTTTCCTTGGCAACATTTCTGCAAGTTGTCAGAAGTCAACATTTAATCTCGAGTCCGGATTTGGCCATGAAGAGATCTTCACCGAAGCGCCTTAATGGTTTTCTTTGGCTGCACCCAATGATACTTTCCTTGAACCTCCACCCCCACCATCATCAAAAAATCTGAGAATAAATATTTTCATTATGAAAAATCTCGAAAAATTTTCATGGTAATTCATAACCGTGAACGTAGAACATTGTATTTAATTTAACTGTCATTTTAAACTGACACTATTTTAAACATCATAAAGTAGCACGCACTGGTAGCCATTTAGTTTAGATTATAATTAAAAGTAGAATGTCCACAACACAATTCTAGATGTTACACTTGTACAGCGAATAATCTTCTGATATGAGTGAATAATCTTCTTAATTGTATTTTTCCACCCAATATTCCACTCAAATATCCTTATTACGAGTAGATCATTCCTCATACTGTATGTGCATCTGGCGCTCTCTTCCGCGAACAAACATCATCGGGTTCTCTGTTCAGTCCGGTAAAAATGATTGAAGTCAATAGACACGATAATTACCGAATATAATTATTATTGGATCCTCGACGAATAATAAAGGCTTATAGAATTAATTACTAGGCTTGTGAATTCCGGAAGCAGAAATTGATTCCAGAGCGCTATCCAACGCATAATTAACAGACTTTCCAAGATAAATAAATTGGCTTTCTGGTTTAATGAATTTTAATTACTCATTAAGAAAATATGAATTGCCAAATTATAATTACTAAATTACGTACCAAAAAAATTATTTTTCTACTTTTACTTCTATTTCTTTTTCTTTTTTACTTCTTTTTTTTAAGTGTTGGGCATCACCAGCGAAAGCTGCGGACAGAGTGAGAGGCTGTGCGAAAAAGGCCGAGTATGACAGGCAAGTGTGCCCGGGGCAAAATACTGCACCAAATTACTAGCCAATGACCATGTACACCGCACTACAAATACCCAACACGGTCGCGCCTGCTGCTAAAATCCGCGTTTGCTACCCAAAAGACGGTGATTCGCAGGCTTGTATTTTTCTCCTAACACAGTTTAGTAAAGCTGTTAAGTTTTCGGTGAGGTTGCAAGTGAGTATAACTCTTGAAAAAGTAATTTAAAAATGATTGTGGAATTTAGTAATGATTTAAAAAAAAATTCACGATGAAAATTAGACTTATTAATTTCCCCATTTTCAGTAATACTGTATATAGGTAAATGTTTCTTTAATAATGGTATTGATTACCAGTTTTCTTTAGTACCAAAAGATTAAGGCATGGAAAAATCATTGCAAACAGAAAAAATACGAAGGGTTTGTAGGCTGGTATTTTTTGCACTAACAAGTCAAGGGACTCGCGTTTGTACTCCTGAAAATAAATACGTCCTCAATTTTCGATATTTGTTAAAATATTTGGAGAAATCACCTAATAACTTAATTCGAGAGCCCAAGACCAACTTGCGTAAAAGTACACTCGACTATATTTCCAATAATTGCGGGATATTACGCTCCTGACCTTCTTATATTGACAGACTTGATTGTTGGGAGCTCAGAGCTGACCGTGGTCAGTAGCAGCCTTCTCTTCCCCACTTCTTAGTTATACATAAATCGGGACAAACAAGCGAGAAAAACTTAAAAAACTATTGACTGTTTTAATTTGACCAAATTACGCTGACTAATGCTACCAATAATAAATATTTTGACTAATAATAACTAATGGTTAAAGTCGTCAATTGTTTCATCTCTTCTGCCGATATGAAACATATTTACGTATATGCATACGTATCTATCTTGATGTTTAAAGCGATACCAGATTGATGCTAAATCGTGTAAGAAATTTCGTAGAAACTAGAAAAGGATGGTTACAAGGTTCCAGAATAAGAGCTCCAGACTGTCCATGAACTAGCAACAAAATTCTGTTGTTTTTTTGTTTGTAAAAATAGAGCAGGTTCATCTCAAATGATTTCATGAAAAGCTACTGCGGCAACTGCTTCTGTCTAACGGAGCTCGCATTTCAGTGTCGTTTATAGTTGAGCAAACTGCTCGAGTCTTTGAGAAAATGTTGACTTAAATCCAAATCGCAAGCGGTCTTTCGTCGGCCATGAAAACAAGGCTTCTAAGTACCTCCGAGTCGTTAAACTGACCTACAGCTTCTAACGACTAACTCTACGGGACTTACACACATGACTACACTATCATGGGTTTAGAAATCTCGATGTAATATGGATATTATAGTGTTCGGATAATCGTTGTTTTCAATCTTACGCTGCCACGATAAAAAATTACAGAATCGTCGAGTCTTTTCACAAATAATCCCGACTATATTTTGCCGCGTAAATTTAAATGCAGCAAAAAGAAAACTATATGCCGTGGTAAACATCAAATTCTCTTTACATGTCTGGTAACAAATTTGATGCTGGACATTTTTCTTTCAGACGATCGTACTTAAGGGAATGTGGATCACTTTATCTAAATTGTGCACATGCATTAACACCCACAGAAATATGTGCTCGTACTCATTTACACATCTTATGACCAAGCCAACTAATTTTATCTTGGACTTTGTTCTAAAAATCTAATAAGAATAATCGCAAAATATATGTATTCCTTGATGGTTGAATTTCTTACAAATAATTGTGCTGGCCGTAATTTTTTTTGTATATATGACAAATTACGAACAAAATTAAATATACGTATTGAAGGGTGCAAACACTTTTGATAGATATGACGTGAACATTATATCTATCTTTCCTATTCCTCCGATACTTCGAAATTCCAAAACAAAACATCGTTTAATTATTCAATGATCAACTTGCCATTCGCCGTTGGGGAGAAACAGTTTGCGAAAATCATTAAATTCTTGGTCACAGTTTGCGATGGTCTGAATTCCCCCCTGTTTGTAGTTTGTGAGATTCTGAATTGGTTCGTGAATTGCGTTTAGTTTTGTATTATCATAGAGTTTCGTCTCGATAGGATATTTTATCCCCAGAGACACAATGAAAAACCGTTGGAACCGTCTAAAGCGGGGTAATCTAATTTTCATCCGGACATAAATTGGTTGCTTACAAATTGTTTGCAATTAAAATATCTATCTTTCTTATACCATCATAGATATTCATTACTTTGGCTGAGCTATTGGCGAAACGAAAAAATTCGCTATTTTCCTCTATAAGTCCACGGATTTTAGTTCCTTAATATAATTAACTCTCAGCATTAACTACTCTATTTCGAGCGGTAGCAGCTAGGGACACTTTAGTTCTCCTCAATGTAGAATTCCACTTTAATAATATTTATTTCCTCAAAATTCTCATAAGTTACATGTGAGTTATATCAGAATCCTTCCATCGTCATCCTTTTTTATTGCATTGTTTTTTCTAATTCTGAGAATTTCCTACATTCGCTACATATAGTGTCGTTGCCCGTGTGTTTTGCTTCTCCTCTTATTCAATTCACTTTCATCTCAAATGATTTCATGAAAAGCTACTGCGGCAACTTCTTCTGTCTAACGGAGCTCGCATTTCAGTGTCGTTTATAGTTGAGCAAACTGCTCGAGTCTTTGAGAAAATGTTGACTTAAATCCAAATCGCAAGCGGTCTTTCGTCGGCCATGAAAACAAGGCTTCTAAGTACCTCCGAGTCGTTAAACTGACCTACAGCTTCTAAGAACTAACTCTACGGGACTTACACACATGACTACACTATCATGGGTTTAGAAATCTCGATGTAATATGGATATTATAGTGTTCGGATAATCGTTGTTTTCAATCTTACGCTGCCACGATAAAAAATTACAGAATCGTCGAGTCTTTTCACAAATAATCCCGACTATATTTTGCCGCGTAAATTTAAATGCAGCAAAAAGAAAACTATATGCCGTGGTAAACATCAAATTCTCTTTACATGTCTGGTAACAAATTTGATGCTGGACATTTTTCTTTCAGACGATCGTACTTAAGGGAATGTGGATCACTTTATCTAAATTGTGCACATGCATTAACACCCACAGAAATATGTGCTCGTACTCATTTACACATCTTATGACCAAGCCAACTAATTTTATCTTGGACTTTGTTCTAAAAATCTAATAAGAATAATCGCAAAATATATGTATTCCTTGATGGTTGAATTTCTTACAAATAATTGTGCTGGCCGTAATTTTTTTTGTATATATGACAAATTACGAACAAAATTAAATATACGTATTGAAGGGTGCAAACACTTTTGATAGATATGACGTGAACATTATATCTATCTTTCCTATTCCTCCGATATTCGAAATTCCAAAACAAAACATCGTTTAATTATTCAATGATCAACTTGCCATTCGCCGTTGGGGAGAAACAGTTTGCGAAAATCATTAAATTCTTGGTCACAGTTTGCGATGGTCTGAATTCCCCCCTGTTTGTAGTTTGTGAGATTCTGAATTGGTTCGTGAATTGCGTTTAGTTTTGTATTATCATAGAGTTTCGTCTCGATAGGATATTTTATCCCCAGAGACACAATGAAAAACCGTTGGAACCGTCTAAAGCGGGGTAATCTAATTTTCATCCGGACATAAATTGGTTGCTTACAAATTGTTTGCAATTAAAATATCTATCTTTCTTATACCATCATAGATATTCATTACTTTGGCTGAGCTATTGGCGAAACGAAAAAATTCGCTATTTTCCTCTATAAGTCCACGGATTTTAGTTCCTTAATATAATTAACTCTCAGCATTAACTACTCTATTTCGAGCGGTAGCAGCTAGGGACACTTTAGTTCTCCTCAATGTAGAATTCCACTTTAATAATATTTATTTCCTCAAAATTCTCATAAGTTACATGTGAGTTATATCAGAATCCTTCCATCGTCATCCTTTTTTATTGCATTGTTTTTTCTAATTCTGAGAATTTCCTACATTCGCTACATATAGTGTTGTTGCCCGTGTGTTTTGCTTCTCCTCTTATTCAATTCACGGAAGCATACTAAAAATATGCTCATGCTTCACCAGGACAGGCCTTCGCCAGGATAGGCCTTCACCAGGACAGAAGTCAGAAACAGTAAACTTGGAATTACAAGTTCAAAAGGCCAGTGTTTTCTTTTCTGCCCATTCTAGTGAATGCGTTTGTAGTCCAATTCACTCCTCGGCCAACAACGAGTCCCTGGCCAGCCCTCGAGTCAGAGACTTGGGACTAAGCTGGGCTTGGCGTGCCCTGCAGACATTGGCTTGCAGTTCTAGCCGTTTATGGGACAGCAAATTATACGCAGACTCTTCCGCAGAAAATTACCACTTGCGGCCAAGGACCGGTACCGCACAACCACAATTTTGTGAATTTTATCTTTTCCAAATGTTTCATGGAAAATAATTATAAGCAATATTAAATGGAATATAATTATTATCATATAGTTTGTGTGGATAAATACAATTCTTGAAAATTCTCCACGTTAATTTAACTGTACCATATCATATCATTAATTGAGTCTCATCGCATGCTTTTCAATTAGGAGGGGCAAATTTAAAAGCAGTAAAGTAGTATACATAGCTGACGCGTGTAAAATATATTAAAATTGCAGGCTTTTCAGTATATTGGGGGTAATATCGTCCATGGAGATGTTGTATGCGATGATATTTTTCTTGACTGTAGAAAAATGATTGAACAAGAAGTGCTTGATCAATCATCTATACTGCATCAACAAATTTGATACTAATAGCCTTATATAGCGAATATCATTATGGCCGCTTTTCATTCCTATGCATATGGTTTATTTTTAAATGAAGTGAAAATATTATTGTGTATATGAAATAAATGAATTATTATCTCAATAAATTTAGAAATAAAATGAGTATTGTTCTCATATAATTGCTATAAGTGCATCTCGCGACCGCCTCTCGTATGCAACCCATGGTACGCCCGTCTACGATTTAGACGAGGACTCCTGCTACGGTACATTTTCTTTGCTCTGAGCAGCCGTCAGTTGAAGGATTTAGACACACAAAATCAGCCCCAAATGTTGAGCTTTGAAGAATAAGTTCGTTAAAGTCATGGTAGAGCTCAGAGCTTTGAATAATGTAATTGCAGCTCGCAGCTGAGACTGACATTGGACGCATGTGGCGGGGCGTTTCAAATCTTATATTCATCTTGTGCTCGTTTGTGGTCTCATTTTAGAAATATAATATTTGTTGTGAGTGAAAAATGTACCTGCATCTAGACTCGAAATTCACAAAACTCAACTGAGGAGTTTGTCTACGTCAAAATGTCAAGTTTGCAGGCTAATCTAAGGAAAGTTCATCATAAGGATTATGATTAAAATCATTTATGATTGTTAGATGAGACAAAAAACTCGTCACGAATCCTTTGTCCAATGATTCAAGAGAGCATGGAAGATTAGTTCCAGCGCTATTTCCTTACTAATTTCATGTGGCGCTTTTGGACAGTCCAAGAGACTTAGACGAGAGGCTTTCGAGTGCAGCTTCTGAGCCAAGAGCTGTTGAAGAAATTCCTCGGACTCTCAAGTCTCTCAACAAGCTCGGATAATTCCTTCGCAATCGCCCATTTTTGAGAAAATCCAGCGTTTCAATGAGTTAGGCTGCTAATCGCCCTACTTCTCGAGTCATTAAAGTACTTCAGAACTGAGACTATTATTCTGAATTGTTAATGACTAGCTTGTAAACGGCGAGGAAAATTGGGTACTTTCGTGCTGATATTTTTGGAAAATTAATCATAATGTAATTATTGTTGCACGTGGAGCTGCCTGAAGTGAACAAAATAATACAGCGCAATATAATTAGAAAATAATTACGAAATATCAAGTGAATGTTAGATTCGTGGTTTTGTTTACGTCTAATTTGTTAGAAAGTTCTATAGGAAATCTTGTAAGGTTTATTTCTCCCGTAATTAAGCTTCGACTCGCGTGAGGAAAATGCTCGTGAGTTTGGCCAAAAGTTCAACAACGATGAATCGCTAGGTTTTCGATCAAAGATCTCACGCACTCCTTCAAAAATCTAACAAATTTTTAACGACCTTTAAGTCAAGAGTTTTAAAGCCAAAGTTCAAACAAACTTTTATTTCATCTGGAACCGCTAAAGCTGCTCAAGCTCTCAAGCTTTTCTAAGTTTATAGCCAAGTCGTTTTCAGACAAGTAATGTTCGACGTGGTCAAAAATCAATCAGTCTAGTAAATTTCACATTTTGCTTATAAATCTGAATATTGTTCCTTATTAAGACATTCTTTCCTTATCGTATATCACGCATTGTTTTTTTTCTAATTTTCTAGCGCGATCTAATGACCAATAATTTACATTTATTCCTTGACGCACAAACTATGGACGCCTCGATCTCACGACCTGAATGAAATGCTCTACGATACAAACCATTGAGTTATTATATAGATATTATATAGTACAGAATTTCAATAGATTTTATTGCGATCGTGCGTTAATTTCAATCGTAAAATCTTATATTTACGATTATAAAACAGGTAAATATTCAAATATTATTTATTTTGTAAAATTACCAGTACTATTACGAATTACAATTACGATATTATAACTAGCATATGAAAATTATTTAATTTTATTATTATATGATTCATTTTCCATTTTTTTTCATCAATTCCTGTAGTGGAATACTACAATTTTTCATATATACATTTTTCTTTAGAAAATATTTTTGTGAAGGCGTTGGAAGAATCTGCCTGGCATCGCCGAACTTGCCGCTAGCTAAGGGCTCTTGAATTTACATAATTGACTCAAGAATGGTTCGTTTTCATGGCCACTGGCATAGTAAGGTCTTAAGAAAAACCATAGTTTTCCTTTAAGCCGATAGCCGTAGACTTTACTTCCGTGACATTTACCATCTTCTTCGGAAATATTGCCCAGTCAGGAACCAGTGAGAGACTTTAAAATCCTAGTAATAAATAATTTGATAAGTCACTGAGCACTCCTTTTGTAATAAATCTGGAACATAATATTAACTCTCTGTTTCCGTAGCATCAAAAGTTAATATTTTTCAAATAATTTGTTCAATTTCCAGGACCAAGGTAAGTAATTGTGTGAACTAACATCGTTTTGTGAAACTTTACCGAGTAGAAGAATAAGAATAGATAAGAGTCTTTTATTTTATTCAACTTGACGGAGAAGGACTAACATTTCTGTGAATTTGTTTTTTTTTTCAAAAGAATTCAATTAGACCTCCATTGAATTGAATTACATTCTGTCTTAAATTATTATCGACGTCCATGAAGAGTAAAATGAACAACATAATAAGGTGCTGAGTAAATTTGTGTGGATCAACCGCTAGGGTTCTTTGTGTTGTATGGGGAATTAAAGCTTTACTGAGCTTTGGATAATTGGATACTTATTTAGTTCGAACGTTGCGACCAAAAATTAAAATTAATTTTCAAATAATTTTCATAACTTATTTTCGTGGCTTGCATAAAAACTGATCATGGCCGCAAGAGTAAACAACTGCAAATGTTGGTTATTGAAACTGCAGGGACTAGCAATAGTCGCGTCAATAGTGAGCGATGGTTTGAGCGATCCAGCCATGCTACCATACAGTTGTCAACACAGCGTCACCATAGCAAGGATCGCTTGAAATGTGAAATACGATGTGATTTTCTGAATAGAGCCACGATGTTATCAACAATCTTGAGAAACATTACGCCCCTGCAATAATGATGAAACATTCTTGAAATAGAATTCAAATGCTCAGTACAAAAAATATATAAAGTATGGCAAGAATCTCATTGCTTTTGAAAGGAAGTTAAAGCTTCACACAACATTTTTGCCCAGACACTCCGAGCCTACATTTTTGAGCCCATTGAACATCAAAAAACAGAAATTTGACAACGTGGAAAAACGTAATGAGGGCGATTGCGTCGCACGGTAAATAACTAAAATCTGTTCGAGTTTAGTTGTTGCGAGTTCGCACTAATGAGCAATTACGAAGGCTTGAAATCTTGTCTAATTCCTTGTAAAAGTTTTAATAAGCGCCATTTATTAAATTCGTTTAGCAGAATAAATGAAAGCAATAGTCTTTACAAAGGAATATTAATAAATTGTTACATGACGATAATTTTATGCTTATCATTTTTGGCCACGTATGCCCGGTGCACATTATGACCGTGACCATACACACATAATTTTGATAGAACTAACCCTCCAGACTACTGACGTGGAAACTAAGTTAATTACTAGTTTATTTCATTAAATAACCTTCAGTCAACAATGTTCCGACGAAATAATCTTGAAGGGTAGAGTTTGCTTCGTGTTTAAATCAAACTTATTTTCACCAAAAATGTTAAACATGTTATTGTAGCGGAATAAATTTAATCATTAAATTAATTTTAAAATTTGATGACGAATTACGTCAATTAGAAAAATGAATTGGCGGAAAGTTATTTCTGAAAATATGGTGAAATTTGGCAATCAACTTCTCTCGACTTAGTGTTCAGGAATCTCTTGCAATTTGTATTCAAATTTGTCCTTCTTAAATCTGAGGTCTCAGTGTTGCAATACTCTGTTATGCCTCTAGCTCTAATCATGCCGGCAAAACATATCAACAGGAAGAATATATGCTAAAACCTTCTTTTAATGCTTTGCACGCATTTTGATCTTCCTGAAAGTAAAATTTAGACAAATCTTAATTAAGGTGATTAACGAAAGTTTTATGCAAAGTAAATCATTATTCGATTATGCCGAATAACAGGTTATGACGTTGAAATTTAGTTATCTGGTGAGAGTTCATGAGGGAGATGGACTCATGAAGAAAAAACAATTCGCGCATGGAAACATTCGTCAATTACTCAAAATCTTATCCTTTGTAGCTAGGAAATTGCACTCTTTCATGAATATACATCAATCTCTTGAGTGAAACGAATTCAGAAAATCAAAGCATCCTTAAAGTTTCGTGAAATTAGCCGAGAATCATCACAAATTAAGTTGAGTCTAATTGCAGGTGCGTGTTTGGTCGTTTTTAAATAAACATTATTTTATTGACTAATAAGTGTCACAAATGAAAATGGATCTCCATCTAACCCAAGAAATTGGTTAATTTTACTCCAGCGCAGTGGCTGTAATAAATTTATGTGTTCAGAACTAATTTTGTAAATTCTCTATCTTCCAAATTAAGCATATGTGATTTAAGACACTTATTATTTTCAAATTTAAAAATTGTGATTTGATTGTTGCTACCCCACAGCATAAGCAATTACAGCGTAGAAATTATTTTACCGGATCACATCCTCCAAGATAATGGTCATGGATAATAATAGACATCAGGTGATAATGGATAATGACAGTTATCACCGGATATCCATTGCTTCAGTTCCCGCAACCTGTTAATAATTAAATGTCGTAAAGGCGAGCATGAACATTATAAAATATTATTGGACGCTGCGATACAATGCTCGGACTTACTATTATAATGAAAAACGAGATATTGCTTCAATGCCAAAATAGTAGTTGTTATGGTCATTAGTAGAATTACATTCAAACCGGTCCTATAACTTTTGCGAGATTGGTTGGCATGAAAAGTCTCAATAATAATGTTTGAAATACCGAGGGCATGTCACTATTTCATGTTCAATGAGTAAACTTTTGAAAACCATCACTATGAGCTCTTCAATATTAATACCATAGTCATAAAGATCAAATCTTTCTCTTGGAGCCGAGCATGCAGTATAATTCACTCGTATTCAATGCAAGTTCACACAATATTCAATATATCCCGCGCCACATATTTCAAGTTCTAACAATATTTTTCACGCAAGACCACAGAATATTGTTGGCCACAGCACGATTTCTCGGCCTTAATCTGATCTAATGTTCATTCAATGCAATATATTTGTAGCAACCGTTGATTTCCCATCGGGCCCACGGCTATCACTCACACATAATCCACACAAAACGTGATGAGTACCGGTCGCAGTTCATCTCATATCCCAGCTCTATATTTTATATGCCTTCTCGGCTGACATTTTCGTTGTTTATGCAGAATTTATAATGGTTACTTATTTTTAAGCAGATTTTAAAGCGCTGCAGCTAGCATTTATCAAAAGGAACACTCGCTGCTTGGAGTGCCACTCGCGACAGCCACAACCAAGAGGAAGTAACTCTACGGGAGCTCTTCCAATATGCAGTAAAATGGACCATAGCTCATTGCCTGACTCTTTAAGTGTCACCAGAAAGGCATCGCACAGTCGTGGTGAGATGCACTTCTGCTGTCACATTGTCTGATGTCATGAACTGCCCGTCGATCATAATTTCCACACAGAAAAATGTGTGTGACTTATTAAAATTAGCGATGTACCTTTTGCCGCCGATGGGTCATCTTGACCCACTTTGGACGACCAAAATGACTTTTTAATGCTGCTTTCGCTCTGCTGTGGGTAAAAAAGTTTGTCAATATTTCCACAATAAAACCCAGTCATTTTTCTGAGTCATATAAGGACGGTTGATAAAAGTACGACAGTTACTGCCGTTTTTAGGGGCGAAACTAAGTCTATAGTTTGTCACATTTTTGTTGTCTAGAAAAAATCCACAAAAATTATCCGTGTCGTTGTTGGAAACGTTTCAAAAGCCATCTCCATCGTCAGCTTTCAACTTTGTACTTCATTTGCGATTCAAGCAATCGAGTGACATTAATATTTCTATTTTCATTTCACCTTCGGTGAAATCATCCCGTTGCAAAGTGATCGCCATGCAATGCCTCATTGAGGATGCTAATTACGTGGGCACCGCCGAGCAGGCGTAGTATGGCATTTACAGACGTGAAGATTCACGTGATGTCCGTAGGCATGGGCTTTAATCATCTATTTAAGCATGCATCGAATACTCTCCGAGCTGAATTCCGTCCCATGAGATAAAATTTAAAAAAAGATAGTCTGAATACGCCGACTACATGTTCATATGTGAGAGTAATGCCCAATGCCCAATGCCCAAATTTAGATTCACTTCCTTACCTGAACTGAGTCGAATTTTACAGTACACATTCGTCGAGCATTGATTAAACTTCAAACCATGAGCAAAAAACTTAAGTTATGTATTTAGTTCCTCGAGATCTCAGCGAGTCTAACCTGATCGACTGAGAAAACTGCGCAATGAAATCCTTGCGTTTAAACGAAATAGTGTCAGAAATCATAGCGTATCCTGACATTTATTTATTTATGGCGCGTACACTGCACACTAACAATCGTCTGATCAAAGGATTGAAGTTCGTGACAAACTCAACTATTACCCGAGCTTGGCAGCCATTGCTTGGCTACTTGGTGTAAAGAACATGAGAACCGAGCACAGAATTTTAACTTATCGTCAGAAGAATTTTGTGAAAGAACCTCTCGTCGCGCACCATCTTTGACTTTCTTAGACTATAAATGACGTGATCTGGGAGCTTTAGGGAGCCTGGAGCAAGGACATCACATGGAGTGCTCCATAAATTGCTCCTTGTGTGAAGCGCAATGTTCACTCCGGGATGAAAAGCATGCACTCACTAAAGTTAATGGGTCGTCGTGTCCAAATAGTAACGCACTTTCTTACCCACATCATGAAAGCAGATAGAACGGACGCATAACACACATAACATAACACCCTTATGCCAGGCCAAACTAGGTCAGAATCACCCACACAATGACAAAAGTGCATCGATATTTGGACCAACTCACACTCATTTCTTTGAGCATGCGGGGTCCTGCAGAGATATTCTTTTGTGTGGCCCACAGCGAGATCTATGCGATGTGCCGCATCCGCTGCGGCATAGTGTGTTTTTTTTTGGTTTAAAAAATAAAATTTGCTACTTAAGATTGTTGGCTATTCAAGACATTTTCTTGATTAATGAACAAATGCTATGCGTTTGTTGTCACATAAAGATATTGCTGTAAAGTTTTGAATTGCATTGCAACTTCCTTGAATTTTAATTGTGTAGTTTGTTTCTCATTCATGCCGCTCGACACTCAACTCTGAGCTCAGTCGTTCATTAATTACAATCCTGAACCGAGGTGCTCCTAGTGACGTTAAATGCAAACGATGTGCCGCGTAGTCAATTAATGGACCATTCCATGTAGAAGCTTGCATCAACTTGGCCTCGTATAAATATTTATGGACTAACTACAACGGTGTACTGTGTAGGTGTCATGTTCCCTGCTATTCCAAATATGTTTCCATTTGGCCTCATACTGAAGAATATCTGTTGCTGCTCTACAAAAAATAAGAGCGCAACTATGGTGCATAGGAGCCTCCTTTCACTATAATAATATCCGTTGCACCAGAACTTGCAAGCAAAAATGACAGATGAATAATATTCTGGCGTGCAGAAACTAATTAGCTACGCGGGCTCTTGTGCTAACTTCAAAAAGTGTCCGCTAATTTGCCCTAACGACTCTGAAGGCGCTCGGATGAAATAGCGAAATGAGACGTCTTATGAAACCAGTGACCACAGAGGCGTATCTCTTAGAATTGTTCTAATTAACTAAACAGCTGGAGTGAACTTCCTAATTTCTGGTTTTATTGTGTGTGGTTCAAATCAATCATTAGCTGCGTGTTTCTTTGAGTACTCTGTCCATGTTTGTGAGTCTAACGGGAATTATCGTGTCACCTCGTAATGATTAACGAACTCCTATCATATTGACAGAAAACTAATATCATTTCGACGATAATATAGTCCATCTTGTTGAACACATAATTGAGTGGGGATAATTTTCTATCATGTACAAAGTTCCTAATACTTTAGGCTTCTGACGTTGGAATAAAGTTGATTAATCGTGTTATTAACGTTGAAATCATCAATCAATATTGTTTCAACGACACTTGCATGTAAAAAGTTTTAGAACTTTATCCGACCCAACTCTTGCACCACGATGCCCACGATGCGCCCAGCACAGATGTGGCTCGATGCAAGAACTCTTCTTCTACTTAAACGTGAACGCTAAAGGTGATTGCGCCCAAACTTTACCAATTTCAGCGGCAGCATGGAACGAACGGCGTGGCGCTGCAGCTTCAAACGCAATGCAGATGTGCTTTGAATACTTTTCTAGGGTATTTAAAATCATCAGCTTAATGAAGGAAAAAAGTAACGTTAGTTTACTGGAATAATATTTCTAATATATTCTGTCATGCAGATTGCATCGTGCCTAATCGAAGAATTATCACTATAAATGGCGGGATAAAACCATAGCCGATTTGCTCACCTTTGATTCATTAAAACGCCTTAACCGTATAAGAGAAGTTCAGTCTATTATAAGAAGACAAAACGAAATTTTTGAAGCGGAAAACGTAAAAACACAGCGCAGAAACAAAAAGCCTCAAGTCAGCTGAGCAGCGTGAAGCTCACAAGTCTCTTTCAAGACTCAGAAAGAAGCTCCATATTCACTTTTAATCATTTAATCTTATATGCCACCCCACATGCGGATGTTGAGCCTGAGAAGATGAGATTTCGCAGCTCCTGTAATATTTTATTAAGCAAGTTTATTTCTGGGACATCCAAGGTCCAGCCAAGATTTTTGCAAAATCTTATGATTCAGGCTCAGGAAATCCTGAAGGCGGGAGAGGTATCACCTTTCTGTGCCATGCATTATTCAGTAGGGCAGATTTATAGACACACCGACGCCATAAGTCATCGCTGGGAGCCCACGGCATGGGACATGCGCATGCAATGGCCAGCTTCACGCCAAGCATTTTAAAATAATTCCAACATCTTACGTCTGTCGGCTAAGTCATAATTCAATTTTTAACATGGCAATTCCATCCCGAAAAGACTCAATTTAAAAAAAACGTTTATTTTTCTAAATTAAAATTATTATAAAATTTTATTTTTATATTGTATTATTGAGATTTCAAAAAATTTTAAATCTAAAATTTTAAGATTTAATTTTAAATTTTCATCAAATCATTTCCTCTGAGTTCTGCAATTTTATCCTATTCTCCCACCAAGAATAAATTTTCAGGTCTTGGTAATATCCCGACTCTATAATAAGTGCCCTAACATTCCCTATATATTTACTGCGCCAGGCTTCAAACACGCAAACTTCGACAAATACCTTTAAAATCATGCAAACTTGTTAGAAATGATGATTATTGCGTTTATGTGTAAGTAATTTCCAACATTTTTCAATATTTACTTTAAGCAATATGTAACATGTCAAGTCACTTTCCTTAATATTATACAATATTCCACTCTTTTCCCACCGAACTTTGTATTTATTGAGAAATTTATCCCAAAGTAACCTACAAGTAACACTCTCATTGTTAACCACCTGCAGCGTCAACGTGTGTTCACCTTTATAAAGATAACACAAATGATGCGAGGTGATCTTTTTAGCTAATCTCGAATCCACTTTCATAATATGCATATTGCATATAGCAGCATGAGTTGGGTTGTATCAGAAATGGATTCCATACATAATTGAGCGTTAATTCTTGGCTCTGCTAGCCAAGGAATAACGCGTTGAGTGCTGACAGGGTAGGCTAGAAAAAGCTGAGGCTAGAAAAAGCTGATGGGACGTATCACCAATGTCTCAATTATGATTCCTGTCAGAATTTTTAATAAATTTCACCAAAACCATTTCCTGCCGTCCGCGCTGTAATTTGGTTTCGTCGGCTGTATTAAATTACGAAATCGAACACATTTTTGGACCACGTTTGTAAATATGAACGTAAGGGTCGTGGATAGCGCAAAACTTAAATTCAACAATTGTTATTCAGTATTTCTACAGAGTGTGCTTATAATTTACGTTGATTTAAATCCAAAATTGTAGTAAAAAATCTCATAACTGAAATTCATCGTGAGTTCTAAAATCTTGAAATCCCACCAAATTATTGCAAGTAAAAGAAGAAGATCCGATGGGTGGCGAATATTTCAGCAAATTCAAATCGAAACTACAACCCACTCAAATAATGTTAAAACGCTTTTCATTGCCTTGATTACGATAAAGTTATCTAGGACGTTTTCGTGTTACCTGGTAGCACTCACGGCAAAAGTTCAATTAGTAAAGTTTAATTCTTCGTAATTTATAACAAAATTTTACCCATAATTTTTTACCCGATGTAGGCGGAAAGTCATTTATCTCTAATTTTTAAGGCACCTGTTTTAAGCCTAGCTGGAGTTTCGAGATAATTTCTTGACCGTCTTCAAGATCAAGAAACTGACAAGATGAAAGTTCACGTTTATGTTTTCTGCCTTCATCAAAAGCTGCCGGTTTTTCTTCGTTGATTTTTTATCTGAACGTCTTGAAGACGTAAAATTAAGAGCAGAAAGTTTAGAGAGCCTGAAAGTTTTGAGATCAACAAGATGCACATAAACCATTTCAAGTCACCCTCTTATTTGTACGGGGCATGTTGTGAAAAGACATTACTGCTCTGATGAATTTTTTAGCCGAAAATATAAGCTTTAATACTTTCAAAAATATTGATTAAATCGAGGTAGTATATCCGCATAATTCAAAAGTGGTTTTTATATATCACTTTCCTACCTCATTTTTATTCGAAACATATTTATTTTTTAATACTCGTATCTAATATGGAACATCACGTGCAGTTTGCCATGATTGCATGAAAAGTTTGAAACTGTTCGTGGCTAATAAGGCGGACGGCTTGACACGTCTTAACCATTTCGCAAATGAGCCGAGTGATGTGAATATTGTAACTTCTAGCGTATATAAGTTGAATTTACGCTTCATCATCACTTCATTTTCTTTCACTTCAGCGATTAAAGCTTATCCTGGCAATGTGAACACTCTTTTCTCATTCGAATACATTAGCTGGTTGCCTATGTTTACTGTTCGTTGATGCGATTCTGGTCCATACCCTAATAATTATATAAGAAAATTTGTTTCTCCTGCAAAATTCGAAGCTTTATTCTAATTTGCTTTCGATAACAATAAAATCTTTTTCTCGCATTGTTTCTAGATTTTTTACGTACTTGCATAGGGAGAGAAATACCGGAAGCAAGTGTTCCCGATTGACGAATGAAGTATGTGCAGAGCGTCCGCGGCTTGGCTTGCATATTCACAAGAGAGTTCCGCAGAAACTTTGCTGCCTAGAAATGCATTCCGAACACAAACCTCGGTGGACGCTTCTGTGAAACTCAGTTTGGATATTTGAACGACTTTTACAGCCACTGCATAAATCAATCTCGTCAGGGGTAGGTATACTACGCTTTGGCCTTGCCTCTTGATCTGCTCCCAACGAGAAAACATATGGCATCGGCCGTTCCAACCATTGCAAAAATTTTGCAATAAAAGCGATCAGGAAAATAAAAGAATTGAATTTCAAATGGAGCATTTTTATAAAATTAGAAATGTTCAACTATCTTACCACAAACTAAGCGATCTAATTTCAGCTTTGTTTTTTTTAAATGATGTTAAACAATTAGCATCTCTTCCTAAACTAATACCTTTCCAGCTTCATAATTATGAATTGTAATCAATATTATGACCTGAACATTGAACTTGGAATAAAGGGAAACCTGAGCCGAGCGACGGTGCGAGATGCGGGCATCAGGACACAGGCAGCATCTGTCGTGATTAAGGAAGTTCAGAAGCTATGAAGACTGATCTCTTCTGCCGTCCCAACTTTGCGGGCAAAATAAGAGCTTGAGAAGCGCTTCGTGTAGCGACAATTGTGAGCTTTTATCACGGTGTTGTGTTCGTAAGTTGTGTGTAAGAGAAAGGAGCAATATTATCAATTCTGTTCAATTTGGTCCATGCACAGCAACGCGATCAACTTAATCAATGTAGAACAACATCATCAACTTTGACCATGTGAAGCCAACATATTAACTTTGACCCTGTGCTGCAACTTGATCAAGTTTGACCTTGTAAAACCACATAATCAACTTTGACCATACGGAGATATAAGATAAACTTTGACATTGTGCTGTAATTTCTTGATCAACTTAATCCGTGTGGAGACACATGATCAACTCTGACTAACCATTTTTCGAAACATTGAAGCAAAATCCTTATTCACGGTTTTTCTCGTTAGTGTAAACGACATAAAAAAATACGGTAAAGGCCTAGACTTTTTTCAAGCCCTTTATATATCAATATTGATTAATCAATGAAAGTTCGTGTCGGCAAGTCAGTTATCAATGACGAGCCACGGGCGTCACACGACGTCTGGTGCTGGCGATAACGCCGCACGCTCTAAAAAATTTATGTTTGTGAATAAAAAATTGACATTTTTGTAGCTATCAAAAAAACGAATGAATCGAAGAAGAAATGCTGGAACTCCTACGATCAAAGGATGTTTGCGAACCATTTAATAAGCGCTCTCAATTGTTCGGTTATCAATTCTTTTAACCTTATTCCTGATGCTCCCTTTAAATTCAATCGTCATGAAATTTTTACGACAGTATTATAAAAACACTCTCGTGTCATTAAAGTTGATATTTTTTCGCAGTTATTTGCAAGAGAAGTTTAAAGACAAACGTACAATTCCTAACCAAAGGCTCATTATAAAGGCACAATGCGTTAAAAGAATTATATTCAAATTGCAAATGTCATACCTAAATACTAGCGCTAGATATTGCGAAATTTGTTAGCCTGTGTACTGTCAGTGGCAGTCGATATAGATAGCAATTATCAGATGTGTTTGCTTCTAGAACTACTTGCTTAATATTCATAGCGCACAGGAATTCAATGTGCTTTGAGTCCCAATTGATCAGCAGCAAGCTAATGAAAGGTTAATTACCAATCTACAAAGGTTTCAATATTACTTAATATTGTGCAATTACAGCTCTCAGCTTAAGCAAACCATCTAAATTTGCACGTGCATATGCAAAACTGAAACGACACAAAGGAGTTATGCTTATCCTATGTTAAAATTATTCTTTGATCTCAAAAACAAAATTATTATATTTACTTGTTTCTTTAGCCACTTTGTGCTACAAGCTTATTGTGTGTCTGTTCATTTGTTCTGTCTGCTACGTTCGTTTACCCTGCAAGTTTTTTATTTTCAATTTGTATGTACCAAAATTTATATCCCTGCGCATATTACTGCATCAATTAATACTACTATTTTCGGCAGATTAGAAAAGAGAGCAATATAGTCATGGATGTGGAATGCATGTAATTCATAGGAACTGCCTGCTTATGTCGAATACATCGAGGCTGATACAGCGAAGCTTTTCTCGATAGAAACGAGCTATACTTATGACTCCATCTGCAGTGAAAAGCAGCAAGCGATACCTTTGTATGGGCTCGCTTGGACCTGGGACGAGAATCTTTTCATTGTTGCCCTTTTGAAAAGAACGTTTCCGTGGTGTCTGGAGATCGAGATGCCTCGTAGTCTTTTGTATCTTGAGCCATTGAGAGACAAAGCTTCTTTCTAATCCTGCCTGCGTTTTATAGGAAAGTGCCAGAAGCATATTGATAAGGATGCTTGATATGGACAGTGACACCATTGGCTATCTCCTGAGTGAGTTTTGACTTTAAATTTGTACAATATCCTCCAGATTTAATTTCAGTGACATATGATTTTGAGAGAAACGTACAAAAATGTATGTTTGTCATCACAGTGCTTCGTAAAATGTCTGTAAGATTTGTATTCAAATCGTTAACTTTTAATATCAATGAGTTTTGTTCAATTTCAATCTATTAGCTTTTTCCGTTTTAAATTGGACTCGTATTCAAACGTGCAAATTTAATTCAGTTAGAAGAAATCGGCAATCGGTACGATTTTGCAACTCTGCACCTGCCTTCCTACTGACCTCAGAGAAATCCCCAATTCAGGCTTGTAAATTCGCATAATCGTTATCGTCATTTAAAATATAAAATTATTTATTTTCTTAATATTTTTTTACAATAATGGGACTAGCCTTCAAAGAAAAGAGCTGAATTCGCATGCCCGATGCCTTTACAGAGGTTTCGGATTATCGTGCTTCACGTGGGCTGTGATCATGAAAGTGTTCATGAGTTTAATCTGGCCGTGAACTTGTGCAAATGACGTGTGTCGGACCCGTCCAGGGCGGCGGCTGCTCTGGTGGCTCCTGGACACGCAACTTTTGGCTACGGCGTGCCGATGTTAGGTCAACATTGTTGAAGTCAACGCAACACGCGCATGTTGGCTACGGCGTGCCGATGTTAGGTCAACATTGTTGAAGGCGACGCAACACGCGCATGTTGGCTACGGCGTGCCGATGTTAGGTCAACATTGTTGTAGTCGACGCAACACGCGCATGTTGGCTACGGCGCGCCGATGTTAGGTCAACATTGTTGAAAGTAACGCAACACGCGCATGTTGGCTACGGCGCGCCGATGTTAGGTCAACATTGTTGAAAGTAACGCAACACGCGCATGTTGGCTACGGCGCGCCGATGTTAGGTCAACATTGTTGAAAGTAACGCAACACGCGCATGTTGGCTACGACGAGCCGATGTTAGGTCAACATTGTTGAAAGTAACGCAACACGCGCATGTTGGCTACGGCGTGCCGATGTTAGGTCAACATTGTTGTAGTCGACACAACACGTGCATGTTGGCTACGGCGTGTCGATGTTAGGTCAACATTTTTGAAGTCGACGCAACACGCGCATGTTGGCTACGGCGGGCCGATGTTAGGTCAACATTGTTGAATGCAGCTCCTACAGACCTGGAAAATGCAGTTGTAGACATGATTCTTTTTAATTGTTAAATACACTTAAAAATTACAAATGCCCATTAAAGCACCTTATTAGTCACGTGCAAAAATTGGATAGTAAAATTCACCGTAGGAATGACGTTTTCAATAAAAAAATTATCCTTCCGTCTGATAGATTTATTGAAGCATCAACGAATAGGTGACGTGAGCTGCCAGCAATTTTTAGCACTAATCTGAGTGGCTGTATAGTTGCTGCCTATAAAAAATATTCTGCAGCCTTCAGCAAACATGTTAATTTCAATATTATTTATAAATTAAGTAATCAGCTCAGAGCATTATATGCGTGGCATGGACTTCGATATACCGCATGAATATACTGCAGTAATAGTGCGAAACTGTATATAAAATATTCTTTCAATTGACTGCCGTAAATATTAAAAAGTTTTATCTTCATTATCCACTGACCAATTCATTCTTTTTCTACATGAACCATTTTCAGTCTCAATCATAATCCTTCTTAATTTGGTGCCCCGTTGATAGCTTAGCTTAGTTGAATTTTAAACAACGAGATAATTTTTGTATTGGGTTTGAAATTAATTGCAGAGAATCTGTGAGATTATGCGTGGTAGGCGACAGACAGCGCAGCTTACGCGCCCTCGCACGCAGAGCCCCAGGCTGGGGAAGCATAGAAGCCTCATTTATTATTATATGGAATTTAATATGCGTGAAGTGAATCATTTTCAAATAAATAGGGTGTAATTTTCATAACTATATAGTTTTATTCGCATGCATGAAGAGTGACCTTGCCAGCTTTATCACTTTAGTGTGCGGATCTGACGCGTAATGTAGCAATCAAAATTTGCAAATATCAAACGAAGGCTTCAGCAAAGTTCGAATTTTATTCAGTAATTATTTCAGAATTGACCGAGAGACAGAGCAGGCAAAGTGGCAGTTTAAATTGAATTATTCACAGCAGTTGACCCGATCCAATTGAGAGTTCCGTTTCAGAGTTTCCAGAAAAGGTTTTGAATGAATTAAATAGCGGTATTTAAACCTGCAGGACACAATATTTAAAACGAGATGACATCAACTGCAGGAACAAATTCATTTATTTATGTTTCGACTATTAGTATCACATATTAGTATTAGTATCACAACAAGCTCGAAGTCTTCTTTTGATAACTCCTCAACAGCGTTAATTTAACGGCAGTGAAGCCTCGCTTGCCTTAAATATAACGGCAGTGACAGCCTTAAGTGAAGCAATTATGAATGAAAAATCATTTAGTATTCAGAGGCCGTTCTCTTCAGTTATTGGCTGACGGAGTTATGAACTTTTAACTATCTTTGACACTACTGCCTCACTTCCACATGCAGAGTTTTTTGCAGGTAATGCAGGAGCTGGAAAGCGATTAGAATTGTTTTGGACTTTTTGGCATCACACTCAAAATTATACTGGCAAACGTTCGCCAAGCGGCAGCGAAATCATTCACTTTCATGCAACGGCGTTCCACTGCTAGCATATATAGATTAGCAATTTCGCCGATATCACGCATGAAAACGGTTACAATACATTGTTAATCCTGCAATATTGTTTGCTCAGTAGTTTGCATTCATTTTTCAAGAAGGATTTTTAGGTTCTTGTCCAATTCATCCTTTCTATGATATTCTAGTTAAAGTTCGTAATATCAGCAACAGTCTCAGGTTCATAACTCTGTTAGCTAATCACTGACGACTTTTCAAGCTCAACCCACCAATCGCGGGCGAAAAATCGGCTGCTACGTGTACTTGAAAATTATGCCTCTACGAACACTTGAGCGAATTTCTGAGATGTCTTTTGAATATAACACGAAGATAATCTCCCACATTGCTTAATTACGTAAACAGAACACGATATATATATAACACCATAATATAATGACGGCTAAACAGGTCTGTAAGCAAATGGCTTCATCCTGATAGCGTGGTATTGCAACGCGTACGAGTACGCTTCCCCAAGTTCCCCAATAAAAATGTCCATCGGTAACCTGATTTTCGATTTTCCAGTTCAAACTAAAAATATTGTTCGATATATTGAAAAAACTAATAAGAAAATTGCGAATAAAACAAATTCTCTGGTCTTCAATGAAACCTGCTTGAAAGAAGAAATTCTGCCAACCTATACTAATTTTCCCCAAGTTCGTGGATAATGGACGTAACTGAAAATTTTATGAAAAATATGATGACAATGCACTAGAATGATCCTGTATCAATTTTTTATAACGCGTGCTTACATTAACCGTTAAATTAATGTTACACACGCGGGGGCGCTGTTTTAAAACCAACAACCGTTCGTGCAACACGATATCTGCCGAAATCGAGGCCAGGTCAAACATCAAATTCATGGTGAAGCTTGGGTGGAAAGACAGGCAAATCATTGACTGTCTGGAATAAATTTATGATGACAGTCCCTCAAATAAATCAGCAAAAATTGATTAGTCGTTCCAGAAGCTAAAGAAATGAGACCAAGGATGACCCCTGCATAAACAGGCCACGCACATAATTTTGTGGGGAAAACATTGATGTTGTTCTTGGTCTCATTGAAAAAGATAGGTGAATAATCACCGAATCATTACAGATACCCTCAACATCTCCATGAGTTCCGCACACACAATTCTATTGGACAGTTTGGGACTGAGCAAGCTCTTCGCTCGATGGGTTCCTTGGCTGTTGCGCTCAGATCAGCAGGAATCAGGGGCAGTTTATTTCTACAGAAAGTTTGAACAAGTGGGATGAGGACAGTGAACTTTTTCTTACGCGGATTGTGACCGGAGATGAAACATGGCTCTACCTGTACAGTCCCGCGGATAAAACTCAATCGATATTAAGGCAACGGCTGTTCAGGGGAGGAAGTGGGCCCGTTAAAACAAAATCTGAGCTCCAAGAAGGAATATTATGGCCACTCTTCTGGGATACAGAGTAGATCTTGTTAGCTAATATCCTCGAAAATAATAAAAATATTACAGCTGTTTATTATGAGGATATTTTATAAAATTTTCCAAGAAAATCGCCGGAAAACGCTGCGGGAAGCAGCATCGGCGCGCACTCTTCCACCGCGACAATGCGCATGGCACTCGGCAGAGAGGGGCTGTGATACGCAAATTTCAATGGGGAATCATTAGGGATCCACCTTATAGGACCGACTAAACCCCATCCAACTTCTTTTCATTTTCAAACCTGAAAAAATAATTTAAAGGTACCCAGTTTCCATCAATTGAAGCAGCAAAAATAGCTGTCAAAACATACTTCAAATCGCATAACTCGCAATTTTACACTGATGTACTTAATGGCTGGTATTAGCATTCACATTAATGTTTCAAGCTAGGTAAAGCATATCTATGAAAATAAACCTCATGGATTTGACCGTATATTGAAACTGTTGTTTGAATATAAACTGTTGTTTGTCCCCTCGTACCTATAGCCATTTACTACTCGATGCACGCAAAGTGCGTAGATCCTACGCTGTTGCTTTTCATTCCATATCGAATTGGTAAGTAAATTGAAATGATTTTTATACTTTTTTGTTGTTGGGTGCACAAACTCTAATATACGAGGTAAAAAATTTTAATTGAAATGGAAGGCTACCATCCAGGAAACATATGCGTATCATGGGTATTGACAAAACGAGACTTGACCGAGGCGTTTACATTCGTTACTTCTGCGTTTAGCGTTTAAGTGTTCAACGATAATTTATAGCAATTCATGGCAATATTTTCAGAACTATAACTCTTTAACGTCCATGATTGACGGCGTTATGTCTATGCGTCCAGTCTAGTACAGTAGCTACTTCAAACTATCGCCAGTCATGAAAAGATCCGGTCAAATGACACGAGTTTAGATCTATGAACAAGGCACGAAAGGGAAAAGAATCGGCGACAGGCCACATCAGGCCTACACTTCAGCGCCGACATCACTATGTTATGTTATGTTATGTTAGCAGATCT
Organism: Hyalella azteca; assembly: GCF_000764305.2. Taxonomy (NCBI): domain Eukaryota; kingdom Metazoa; phylum Arthropoda; class Malacostraca; order Amphipoda; family Hyalellidae; genus Hyalella; species Hyalella azteca. The sequence goes on along the minus strand of NW_025942804.1, from coordinate 25,574 downwards.
CGCTAATAAATCGCCTTCGCCACTCTTTCCATTCCTAGCTGTGATTGACCGCGACAACTTAAATCAGTTCCGTTGATGACCTCATTCATTCCCAAAAGATCCTAATCTGCCAACATTATTTATATTGGCATTAACTGAGTGGGACAAAAATTAAACTACGGTAACCATTCTGAAATTTTCAACAGATATATTTACATTTAAGATTAGGAATAGTATGAAATATGCTAGGTAACTTTCACTCAAGCCGGCCTGCTGCTTCGCTCGCCGATGTGTTGTCCAGTCATGATCATTCGAACCGTCCTATTTCTAAAAACAGTTTCAAAACAGAACAAAATTGCACCTCTAAAAGTGTATGAAGGAAATCACTGTCGTTCAGGTTGATTTAGGAAGCTGTGGATATTTTTAAAAATATAATAATTGTAACGAATGTTTAGATAGGAACATTTTCATCACCAGGCACTGGCAGCTACCCTGATTGGCGGTTGCCCTTGATTGCACAAAGAATTGCTCGTTGATTCTTGATTGGCGACCGTAATTGCCAGAGTCCAGCATTGATGAAGCCTTTTCCCCGGCAAAATCTCAGGCAGGCATATCGGTCTACATGGGAAGTTTCATAGTCAGCCGCCGATAAATATACGATATTTTCGACAAAAGAAGCAAGTTCGTATTCAACTTCGATCATGGCTAATACGGATGTCGTTATGTGATCGTGACCGCTGGTTGGCTTCTGGTCATGCTATTGCGTAGATTACATGAGTAATGAGTGCGATAACGCGGGCTACTTTTCTAGTAAATACGCATAATTAAATCGTTAATTTAAAAGCAAATTAGTAATTTTTGGAGGGAGGGGGGATGAGCTTGCCTCATTAATGCATTGACGCTCACAAAATACTCGCTAATGATATATAATGCTCGCTTCTATGTATTTTTCATCTAAACAGTTGATTTGGTTGATCATGAGATAAATTTGGTTTAATCGCTGATAATGAATTTAGCATTGTTTTTTATGCGAAAAATTGAACATGTGAATTACACAAAAAATGCAGGCAAGTCATTTTTCAAATGTATGACTTCAATTCAGTGGAGTTAATATTTTATGCCCCCACGCAAAATCTTTCTGTCATAACTTTATCACAAGCCATCACATTTGAAACTTTTTTGACACTGAATATTAATGCATTTCATTTGACTCCCATTACCAGGCGTCAAGCGTACGTATTTTGCCAAAAATTACCTACATTTTATAACCCCCTCATTAACTTATCCCTCTGTGTACTGACGGGACCTCTCGTTACCAGGAGTTTATACACAAAAAAACATTGCCGATGGTTAATATATCCGTACAAAAAGGGTTACAAATTTTGTTTTGTAATGTGTTGCTTGCTACGTTATTTTCTCCTCGTTTATCTGCTAGCCAGCTATAATTCTGAAAGCACGGCACGAGGTCTCGACATGCATGGCGCCTTCACATACGCGCTCTGATTGCTCTCTACTTGCGTCTAGAATTGCTCCAGCCAAATCAAACTATGGATTACGGCAAAATTAATTGCTAAAATCAATTTCTAAAACTCATTCACTAAAACTCAATTGGTACATCAGGAAACTGAATCATATTTGTTCATTACTAGGATAAATCTTCTATTAGCCAATTTATTTACCATGGAACTAATCTCCGAACTATATCTGAAGTTCCATAAAAGTTTGCTTGGACGGAACACTGAGACATAGCATGATCGCTGCAAGTCAGAACACGATGCTTTGAATCTCATGCCAGGCTACGGCTGCTGTCACAGCTGTCGTGCCTTGATTATCAAACTATGTAAGCGCCCAGCTACCAGATGGTGCAGAGTGTTCCACCCCTTGCCTAATGTCACCTGCAGTATTTTGTTCTAGACATCTAGTTATATAGGAGTACTGCCTTGATGGTGCAGAGTGTTCCACCCCTTGCCTAATGTCACCTGCAGTATTTTGTTGTAGACATCTAGTTATATAGGAGTATTGCCTTGATGGTGCAGAGTGTTCACCCCCTTGCCTAACGTCACCTACAGTATTTTGTTCTAGACATCTAGTTATATAGGAGTGCTGCCTTGATGGTGCAGAGTGTTCCACCCCTTGCCTGATGTCACCTGCAGTATTTTGTTCTATAGGCATCTAGTTATATAGGAGTATTGCCTTGATGGTGCAGAGTGTTCACCCCCTTGCCTAACGTCACCTACAGTATTTTGTTCTAGACATCTAGTTATATATGAGTACTGCCTTGATGGTGCAGAGTGTTCCACCCCTTGCCTGATGTCACCTGCAGTATTTTGTTCTATAGGCATCTAGTTATATAGGAGTATTGCCTTGATGGTGCAGAGTGTTCACCCCCTTGCCTAACGTCACCTACAGTATTTTGTTCTAGACATCTAGTTATATATGAGTACTGCCTTGATGGTGCAGAGTGTTCCACCCCTTGCCTGATGTCACCTGCAGTATTTTGTTCTATAGGCATCTAGTTATATAGGAGTATTGCCTTGATGGTGCAGAGTGTTCACCCCCTTGCCTAACGTCACCTACGGTATTTTGTTCTAGACATCTAGTTATATATGAGTACTGCCTTGATGGTGCAGAGTGTTCCACCCCTTGCCTGATGTCACTTGCAGTATTTTGTTCTATAGGCATCTAGTTATATAGGAGTATTGCCTTGATGGTGCAGAGTGTTCCACCCCTTGCCTGATGTCACTTGCAGTATTTTGTTCTATAGGCATCTAGTTATATAGGAATGCTGCCTTCATTCCTGCAACATGAGTCGGTCAATAATGATCTTATTTTGATCTTTTCTGAGCATTGCTCCAGATTATCACTCAGCCAGTCAACGGACAGTTGAAAAAAATGTAAAATAATAGTGCAAAAATCGATAGTGTTTGAAGTAAAGAGACAAAACTTTGTGATTGGGTTAACCGGAGTGAATTTTCTTTGGGTAGGAAAAAAAGGTATAAAATTTGTTTTAATTAAAAATTATGCTGATTTTTTAATTAAAAATTATGCTGCTTTTGTCAAGGTTTTTACTTACGAAACTCGCCGAGGTTCTTTAAAAGTCATATTGTCATGACGCTCCCATATTACGGGCTCCGAAACTCCTGTTGTTAGACGCGATCGTTCTGGAAACGCGAGATCCGGTCGCCTAATTAAATTATTTATAGGCGCACTAACTTGGCCAATATCATTTTACCTCAGGCATTATAATTTTATACATCAGACTATTGGCATTATCTTTTCAGTTACATGCTAATTAAAGGTGAATTGATAACAGCATAAGATGTATACATGTCTTTAATGTCGTCGCATGATGACGTAATATAACGTTTAGATACATGCGCGTATTGATTGGCGATGTCCACAGTATAGTTCCGCTGTGTTGCAAAAACAACGTTCAGAGTAGGTGTTCGAGTGCGTCAAGAGTCTGCATAGCTGTCAGAAGACCTCGTTTATCAATTTAAATACAAATTATACGAGAGCCGTGTTTGGCTGTGTCAACGAGCGATGACATATTCAGAAGTAAATACCCCCGTTTATACCGTTCCGGTTCTAAACACCATTGGTCTTGACAATTTCTACCACTAAGCTTCATGTAGCTACCATGTCAAATATGTTACTATATGTAGTATTTCATATTATACGATTATTAAGTACAATGTCAAGTGCCATGTCACTATATAAAGCTGAGGACTTTTATTGGAGCGATTGCAAAATTCATGTAAACTATAATCGTTTGCACGTTTGTTAGTACGCAGCTAAAATGCAAACAAAAAGTTGTGTACTAAATTGTGAACAAAGTTTTATAGGGCAATTTAGCTGTACATATAGTAAATTGAACAAAACTCAGTTACCTGTGAATCTGAAGAAAGCTTCTTCCAGGACAACCAAATCTGGCGCAAGAAAATTAATTTCATAATTTTACTGTTTCGTGGATTCTGGGGATTGTGCTTGTTAGCGTCCAAAAGAAAGCGTCGAATTTTCCTACAAATTTTCTTACTAGTTTCGGTACACGAGTGCACACAGGCAATCCAGTCCTGCTAAGAGAATTAAAACTTCTCCGGAAAAAAGTAGATTGGAATAATTTTCGAGCAGTGAGAATTGTTATTCGCAATCAAAACTGCAGGTTTTCTCAATTCCGTTGCGAATTTCGTTGAATAGAGATCCCCATCGCAACGAAATTGGGTCAAAAAAGTAAGCTTTGATCCCGTTGAAGTTCCGCAAGTAAAATATGTCGGATACGTCCTGCTTCTGTAAGACAAAATATATTTTGTCTTACAGAAGCAACTTTTTTTTGCTGTTTACCCATAAGCTGTAGAACATATCTTTAGCAATAAATGTATATTATAAATCTTGTTTGTAAAGCTTTTAGGTAATAAATAATGAGTGATTTATCAGTACCAGAGGTCGCGTTAAGACGCTACGCATCACATTCTATTCCTGCTCTGATGACCAGGCATTGGCAACCCTTCCTGCACTAGCAGGAGAGATCGATTCTAACTGAACAACCCATGAAATAAATGAGACTTAACTCTATGATTAATTATCAAGCACATCGATTTTTCTAAATTTACTTACGGTTAACCTTATTTTAGAGCAATGGAGCGTTAGCGTGACAGTAACGCCATTAACTTAGTCTGCTGAACTATTTCACTCTCATGTGTGGCTAACATCCATTATTATAGATATTTTCAATGCTTTCAATATTGTAAACTGAGAGCGTGAAATTCACTACAATTTCCTGATATTGTATCACGCACTACTTACACCAGACGATACGAGGTATATGTCGGCAATGTACTTTTTACTCGCACAATAGGTATCAGTTCTGTGGCAGAACATGTATGAACTAATCAAGTATGTAAATATTTACAGTGGTGCATATGAACTATTTACTATTGTTCTGAATTCAATGAATACTAGTTCGATTAATCTGTCACTGTTTGATCGCTCTCTAGAGCGATCAAACCAGGGGTGAGATAGACTCTCTAGGAGTGAGGTATAGACTTGGGGGTTATCTCTAGGGGGTGAGTTATCTCTAGGGGAGAGATAGACTTTCTAGGAGTGAGTTAGACTCTAGGGTTATCTCTAGGGGTGAGTTATCTCTAGGGGAAAGATAGACTCTCTAGGAGTGAGGTATAGACTTGGGCATTATCTCTAGGGGTGAGTTATCTCTAGGGGAGAAAATTCATTCTCGAAAATCTCTATGCGATCTCAAAGGTTATCGGGCACGATATTGTAGGTCGGAAACATTCACGTGTCGTAATGTCCATAAAATCTATATCGTACTACTTACACCAGACGATACGAGGTATATGTCGGCAATGTACTTTTTACTCGCACAATAGGTATCAGTTCTGTGGCAGAACATGTATGAACTAATCAAGTATGTAAATATTTACAGTGGTGCATATGAACTATTTACTATTGTTCTGAATTCAATGAATACTAGTTCGATTAATCTGCCACTGTTTGATCGCTCTCTAGAGCGATCAAACCAGGGGTGAGATAGACTCTCTAGGAGTGAGGTATAGACTTGGGGGTTATCTCTAGGGGGTGAGTTATCTCTAGGGGAGAGATAGACTTTCTAGGAGTGAGTTAGACTCTAGGGTTATCTCTAGGGGTGAGTTATCTCTAGGGGAAAGATAGACTCTCTAGGAGTGAGGTATAGACTTGGGCATTATCTCTAGGGGTGAGTTATCTCTAGGGGAGAAAATTCATTCTCGAAAATCTCTATGCGATCTCAAAGGTTATCGGGCACGATATTGTAGGTCGGAAACATTCACGTGTCGTAATGTCCATAAAATCTATATCGTACTTAAGAACCCAACTGCCCGGCCTTCTCGTGAAGGTCGAGCTGAAGGTCTTCCCTGCAAACTCAATTTGTTCGCGATGTTTTTAATATTCAAGTTTCAAATGAATATTGAGGTCCTGTTCAATTCTATATGCAGTGTGAGTGATGTTTTTGCATTTCGTGAGGCGCCTGAGATGCATGTAAATGTGTCATTGAATGCCGAATATGAATAAAGAAATGAATTATTGCTCGCGAACTTCAACAGCTGAATTTGCGCTCCTCCAACTCTGCCCTGTTGTTAAGTTTCCTACGCGTATATAAATCATTGACACACTAAAACTCTTTTAACTCCTGAGTAATTATGCAGATCGTGGGCATTGTCACTACGCAATTCTATGCAGATTTCAATTTCCATTTCGTTTCATTCATTTTGATTCATTCGTAAATATAATTTTGTCGACCTGTTGATTCTATAGTATGAGTTTTATTAAATGCTGACAGAGCAGCCCAGCGTTGCCTGGGATTAAATACCCCCCCCCCATTTCAGAATTTCATTAATAATAGGGGAGGTTGCGTATAAAAAATAAATAAAGATCCATTCAAACCCATATATATACGTGGTACGTACAAGAGTACGATTTGGCTCTCATTTAATAATATGAAGTACATGGTGTCTTTGAAATCAATTTATGCACACCAGTTTGAAAATCGAAAGCAGATTTTATATACAAATCCTTTCTTCCCAGTTTTGCAAAGCCTCACTATATGGCAATAAGTCCAGCAGCTACCTCAATCAATCGTCAGCTATGGAAAGATCGGGTTCCAAAGGCCGGATCCCTTGTGAATCAAGTCACGAAAAGTTAAAGAATCGGCAACAGGCCGTAGGCCTATTTCTTCAGTGCCGTCACTTCTATTCTATGCTATTCTATTCTAAGTATCCCGAATACGCACCTCAACAGCCCCATACGAGATTTCGAACACACACACAAACTTTGCCAAATATGTATAAGGAATTATCAATGTATTCAGAAAAAATTTAACCTTTTAAGCTGCTATGCATGCACTCACACACATACACCCACCCCAGTATCAACTAATATATATGAGATTTGTGTGCGTTTGAAGCTTGGCTCCGCAAAAGCAGCTTGTAAGGAAATTTGTTTGGTACGCTAATTGGATTGAACTTCACGCACTGCATTTACATTATCCTCTGGCTCGGAGATGTGCCCACCAGAGCATGTATCAATAAAGTTATCAGATCTGAATAAATTATATACAAGTGAAAATGATAACTTTAGGATGAAATGCGCATTTTACAATTAATCGCAATGTCATTGAGGCACGGACAAATTTTTTATATTTTTTACGTTCGAATGTTCATCAAATAACTCAAAATATTCAAATACAAAATTATCAACTTTAACTTGTTCGGTGAACGCCCCGTTTAACTAATCGCACACAATGTACGATGTACGGATATATTTTAAATTTAAATCTAGCTTTAACATTCCATTTATATGTTCAAGCAAAACTCAATTGCAATACTTAATCACCCTTCCCTTCAAGAGGAAGGCATTCATCTCGTTAAGACCGCATAATTCTTTATATTAAAATGTCTCCAGTGTAATAAAAATTATTTCAATATCGCCTCACCAAGATTTAAACAATAACTGCACCGTCAAGTAGAGGTTTTACAATTAATCTGTCTTTCCACTCTATTTGGAATAAGCTTCGTATTTTTCCTGCACAGTTGAAATGATCATCAATATTTCCATGTAAACCACTGCTAAATAATGTAATATTCTAATGAAATAAAATAAAAAATGCCGTAATGGTATTACAACAAAACCCTTTGTCATATACTTCGAGTTTATTTACTGCCAGGAAATTATTCTATGCGTCATTATTAACATTTTTATTCTCGACAAATGTGATATTTTTAATTGGATTCAGTGCCTGAATAGCGAGGCAGCTCGTAGCATTTATTGAAGAGGTAAGGGAGATCAGAGAGCAAGGATGGTTTATGCAGGAGAGAAATGACTGTGATATAACATCGAAACGAAAAATTGTGGCTGATGCTTTACACCTACACGATAAATTTTAACTATCGATTGGGAAGGTTTACTACGGTTGTCGTAAAGTCAACAGCGTGATTTGTAGAAAAAAGAAAAGTACGTTTATTAAGGTTCGTAAAACTTCTTCAAAAGACTGAGCAAAAACTTGTAAATTCCGTAAAATTTCTGCAAAGACAAAGATTCGATTTATAGTTGTGCCTTGTGGATTTTGACGCCGCCTAAATTGTTAGACTTTGGTCTATTAATTAGGTACATGTAATTAGTCTAATTAATAAATAATTTGGCTATTAACTAGCACTGCTCATCGTCTGCCTTTTCAACTTCATCATTAGCTATTATAAGGGGGAATTAAATTCACAATTGATGAGTTTTCAACCTCGTACGTCACGAGTGCGTAAAATGTACGTTGTACGACGTGTGAACGTCACACCACGCTATTTATAACGAGATCGGTGTTTACTAGTCTTACGTGTTACAGATTCAATTATCTGTTATGTTACTAATCGCATTAAAGTAACCAGCACCAAAACTTTCACTGCCCACCGCCGCACCAATTACCATGCAGGAACATTCTCAATGTTCAATAAAACGGCCAAGTTCGCGGACAAAAAAAGGCCGAAAAGCCTTTGATTCAATATTTAATTGTAAATTTGTCGCACCAGCATGGCGATGTGCAGCCAAGTATCTATTTCGATGAGGAATAGGGCAATAATATTTCGAAGAATCTATTTATCATTAAGTTTTGGCATCAAAAATAAATTTTCTTTTTTTTTCGTAATTTTTAAATTCAATACTGAAGTACCGCCGTAATGAATTTCTGCCGGCCAACGCAACTAAAAACAAAATCGCTTAATTTATCCGGAAAAAAAACGATCATCGGACTCATCGTTGGGTCATATTCATACGCACACACCGTGTTAATTAAAAATGAAAGGAGCCATGGGTTGTACAATTTTTATGAAAAAAATTTAATCGCTGTACATTGACAAATTATTCTGAATTTAACTCTTAAAACGAACCTGACTAAATGCAAGCATGATGAAGTATAGCTGAATATCAGCATGCAACTTCGGCATGATCATCGTTAACAATTTTTAAGAAACGCAGCCAAATAAATTGTGAAAATATCGTGTAGAGCCGAACGGCGTCCATTGAGCACATGTTTTTATTTTTTGGCGTCCGTATTGTGATACCGAGAACTGCTCTAAAAAATATTTCCCGAGCTGGTAGTTATCCTTTAGCTGAAACTCCAATTTGTATACAACTTGTCATAAGTAATTTAAATAAAAATCTAAATTCTTTTCAAATGTTTGTGTGTGGATGAAGCGCAAAGTTGGTATCACTGATACTCAGTGAATCATATATCATTTGTTTGCTAGCAACCGCGAGTTAACCTGATAAACCAGGTTAACCTGCTAGACGAGTTATCCTGATACCCGAGTTAACCTGCTACCCATTCAATCTGCTATCCGCTTTAACCTGCTATACCCGAGTTGACCTGATACCCGAGTTAACCTGCTACCCATTCAATCTGCTACCCGGTTTAACCTGCTATACCCGTGTTCACCTAAGAATCATGTTAACCTACCACCCGGTTAAACTGATACCCGGGTTAAATTGAAACATCACTTGAAGCTGCCTCGTAAATTAACGTGCAATTTCATGTTATCATTTTACATTTAACATATCATCTAACTTGCAAAACCTGCGTAACCTGCTAGTTCCTTATGTTTTAATTTGATGTAATTTGGTCGAGGTTTTATGCTACAAACTTTTGCTCTGAACGCAATAAACAAAATTCATTTCCGCGCTCTAGTAGTTCCTGAAAAATCGCTCGCTGAATTTTTGGGTGTTGAAAGATGCAATTTTCCATGCTTTGAGTCGCAGCCAGGCAAGCCATGCGCCAGCCGAGCTTGCAATGGGCAATATTGGATTCACCAAATCCACTTTTTGCTCCCAATTTCATCAGTGCGAAGGATGGAAGCATCACACGTTGTTATGTTGAGGTGCAAAATCCGGGTTGGTGCGTCTCACTCTAGTAGTTCATGCTTGACTTGTGTCTCATCACATAATCATGTTGTGTTGGGAAATGGGTGAGGGGAACTTGGAGTCTTGAGCTCAAAGAGATGACTTTAATGAAATTTAACTTTTTTATTTACTCATGTGGGATGCATTCTTTTTATCTTCATAGAAATATATTTGATCTAATACAGAATTAAGCCCTACAAAATACTGAAATTGCCTCTAAGTGGAAAAATTGTGTAATTAGTTCATCAAACATTTACTTAGATGGCCCTATATTTTGAAGAAAGTGATCTAATGTTTGCTAACATGCTAAAAGTCTGTAAGAAATTCATCATGAGATCGATAAAACGGCTTAAAATCTACAAGTAATTAATCGTATATTTGCGGATTCACCGTTCTACTCCTTTTTATATTTTCTTCTTCTCTTTGCCATCCTAACACAATTTCATGGCTTCTCCTTGAAAATTCCTAGCAGCCTGATTAATAAAAAAACTTGAAATCAGCTTGTTTTGCTTCTTCCATCTTTTTTGTTAAGTTTGTCCCATTGAAGTTATTCCCGATACATCACAAATAAATTTTTTATATTTTACCGACTGTTTATTGAATTTTTTTGCGGCAAAGGAAGTCTGTGAGGATCATTGAAGACTAGAAGTGATCAAAGCGGCTCGTGGATGAGATTTTCGATGCTCGTCTTCTCGCCGGAACTTTAGACGCTGGCTTAACTCACGCAAATTTGTCGCGTCATTTGATCTTGTGTCTCATATGCTCGCTGCCAGTGTATCAGTGATACGCACGTGGGGCTCCTGAAGAGATATGCTCGAGTAGATTTTGCTCACGTTGCAGTAAACAAGTGCTCGGTTTTGCTCACGTTGCAGTGAACAAGTGCTCGGTTTTGCTCACGTTGCAGTGAACAAGTGCACGATTTTACTCACGTTGCAGTAAATAAGTCCACGATTTTGCTCATGTTGCAGTAAACACGTGCACGATTTTGCTCACGTTGTAGTAAACAAGTGCACGATTTTGCTCAAATTGTAAGAAATAAGTGCACGATTTTGCTCACATTGCAGTAAAGAAGTGCACGATTTTGCTCACGTTGCAGTGAACAAGTGCACGATTTTGATCACGTTGGAGTAAAAATACATGCACGATTTTGCTCATGTTGCAGTAATCAAGTGCACGATTTTGCTCACGTTGTAGTGCAATGCACGATTTTGCTCACGTTGCAGTAAACAAGTAAATTTTGATCACGTTGCAGTAAACACGTGCACGATTTTGCTCGCGTTGCAGTAAACAAGTGCACGATTTTGCTCACGTATATACCGCACGTTTTGCTCATTGCCTTGCGGTAAACAAGTGCACGATTTTGCTCACGTTGCAGTAAACAAGTGCACGATTTTGCTCACGTTGCAGTAAACAAGTGCACGATTTTGCTCACGTTNATACACATCTAGATGTGTATAAGAGACAGATTTTGCTCACGTTGCAGTAAACAAGTGCACGATTTTGCTCACCTTGCAGTAAACAAGTGCACGATTTTGCTCACGTTGCGGTAGATCAGTGCACTATTTTGCTGACGTTGCAAGCAAGTCAGGCAGAACAAGTAATTCAAATTAAAAGTTCATAAAACTTTTAAAAATTTCAAATGGTCAAGTAACTTTTGGAGGATAACATATGACTTCAGAATTATTAAGAACTTCTAGAAGTTGCATTGCCTTACGACTGCCCAAAACGGAAGGAATGAAGATTCGTTTTATTAGGTTTTGACTCCTACCGACTTTTTGAGGTTATAGATTACCTGTTTCTAATTCCAACCACAATTTTCAAATTAGCAATATCGCTGAATTGTTTCTCAACTAACATGCATGAAGGAAACCGGATACTGAGTTAATAAACGTTAGCGCTTTCTCCCGAGACTTCACTCTACATGCTTATTTGAAATCTACACTATGCACTGAAACAATGAATATGTTTATCATTTATGATGATTATTTTAGGCAAAATACGTTTTCCACATTTTATGATAATGTTACACGAGACGCAATTTCTTGCAGGCCCCGTCATTATCGTACGGCATTTGTGACCCAGAACGTATACGACTACTGGCTCATGTCTAAGACATTCCTGCAATATGGCTTATTAATGAGAAAGATATTCCGTGAATTGAATTTTCCTCTTATAGCAAGGCAGCCATGAGATTCGGCATTGCGAACGGCGTTATTAAATTAGAAGTCATTGCCAAATTGGGGATAGGCTTCGTGATATTGCTTCCCTGGCCGGAGTTCCGCATTCATTATTGTCGCTGTAAAAATATTATCATGAGAGAACTTGTTATTGCTACGCAGGCATTGAGGGCTTAATTCATGAGATACCACGTCTAGGAATTGCAGTCCGCTTCAAAATGAGAATTCATAATCGCCTTGCTTTGTAACTCAATGGAAAGGTTGCTTTTTAAAGCAAACTCCTATGGGAAAAGCAAACCTCAACAAATTGCTTTGTAGTTTGTTGAAAAAAAGCCAACAGATATGCAATATATACTTAACAGTCTATTTCTTAATATTGGGGAAAATTCTATCAGAATTTTTCTCATATATAAACGAAATTTAAAATAAACAAATACAAATTGTTACATTCCAGTCTAAATTATTTTTACCTCGAAGGATTTTTGGCATAGCTTCATTCAAAATAATAATTAGTGCGCCTCTATAAATGGTATTATTGTGAAAGATATGATTTTTTCTTATTGCATATTAAAGACGATCTACAGATCTAAGCTCATTAAATAGATTTAAAATTGAAAGATCCATCAAACACCTATAGTTCCTAAACTATGTTATTTTAAGGAGAGAACCGCAAGGACAACGGAGACCCTACCTCCTCCCTCATTCATCGCTCACGGTCAAGACAGTAAATTCTATTAGAATTTTTCTTATATACAAACGAAATTTAAAATAAACAACTAAAAATTGTTACATTCCAGTCTAAATTATTTTTACCTCGAAGGTTTTTTGGTTTAGCTTCATTCAAAATAATGATTAGTAAGCCTCTATAAATGGTATTATCGTGAAAGATATGATTTTTCTTATTGCATATTAAAGAAGATCTACAGATCTAAGCTCAATAAATAGATTTAAAATTAAAAATCCATCAAACGCCTATAGTTCCTAAACTACGTTATTTTAAGGTGAGAACCACAAGGACAATGGAGACCCTACCTCCTCCCTCATTCATCGCTCACGGTCAAGACAGATTGCCTGAAGCACCAAATGGTGCGCGGGCTCCTTAGACCTGCAGCGCTTCGTCTTCATAAAGCACTTTTGCTTCTGTAAAATGCAAGCGAAGCCTAGTAAGGATACACGGCTTCCATTTCTCTACGGCCAGACTGGCATAGACGACAATCACGATTGTTTTTCTTGAAGAAGGAGGCAAGAGATCAATCGTAGATGCTAACAGTCGGTACACGTTGTCGCGGGAGTATGCAAACGATTGTCTTGTCGTTATTCGAATCGTGCATAGAAGACAATCAGGATTGTTTTCCCTGAACTAAAACTCAAGACAACAAACAAAGGTGTTAAACAATCGTCACACGTTGTCGCGAGAGCATGCAAACGACTGCCATAGATGTTAGTCGAGTCGTGCTCTTCTTTCGATGAAAAGTGAATGATTGAATGACTGATGGAATGATGGATGCATGCATGCAGATAGGATGTTGACATGGGATGGTCCTTAGAACTAAACTTATTATTCAGCCAATCTGGCCCCGAGCACTTCTAGTGCATCACTCACAACGGACTTGGCTCTTCTGGAACGGGGATCTGAGATTGAAAAGCCAGTCTCCTTTGAATTATTTCTGAAGTCAACATTTTTGTTGTACAACTGAGATTCGAAATAGAATTATGTAATACCAGTTGAAACACCGTTCAAGGCTATTTTCTAATCGACTCTATCATGTTTTAATGATAAGTTTTGTTCAAATAAATAAAATGCTTTTTAACCTTGATCAAATATTTCATGGCCGTTTGCTTGCAGTCGCGTCTCAGACACCAGACGTTGATTCAACGTCAGGTGTCTGAGACACCTGACTAATAAACTTTGCTTTGTTGAATCATCGATAATTTAATACTGTTTCAGGATCATTTGCCAAGTGAGCATAGTTCAGGCAATAAGTAGCATGACTCGTCTTGTTACTTACTCATGTTTAACATGTCTCGTCTTGTTGCAGCAGGTAAAACTTATCCAGCACGCGCTCTGGGGTTCTGGCCTGATGACTTCATCTCAGGCCAGGAGGGTAGGTCCATTTCGCTGCTTTGCTTGTTTCCTTCAGACACATTTCCTTTCTTATTCACAGCTGAAAAAGTGATCAAAAATTGTTTATATAGTATGATTTATTCTTAACTAAGAACTACCAACTTATAATTGAATTTTTTAAATTGTAAGTTATTAAAAAATTTTTCAATAAAAAATTGAATAGGTACTCAATTTATCAAAATGTACTGAATAACAAAAATGAGTTTCAATGAACAGTTCCTGCATTTCCTGCTTCCAAATTCTATTCAATATCATACGCCAGGTCATAATCTTTGAGGAGCTTTGACTCAAGGGAGATGAGGTCGTATTTTATGAAGCAGATTGTTAGATGGCTTTTTAGGTGTCAAGAGCTTACATAATCAAAGTTCTTAATAATTTGAAGCTTTCACAGATACAGAACGAAAAGCTTAACGCTGCGGTAATGCACGCCTAAGCCTGTGTAATCCTCTGCAAGAGGCTGCTAGTAGAATTAGATCATTTCTGATGCTGTTTGTCTGGAAACTCGATTTTAAGTACGATATCATCAAGCACTATGCTCTGCAGGTAGAAAAAACCCAATGAAACAACATTAGGAAACAAAATACGTTAGTTTTACTCGTGAATTTTGTCATCATATCATGGAAATTAGCTTTGTTATGCATTAGTTCGTTGTTGCCAGTAGAAAATGATTGATATATTAAATGGGAGATAATACAATAACTTATTTAAATAAGTTATTTGTTATAATTTGTTGTAGTTATAATTTGGGCCAAATTTCTACTATATGTAAGATTTTTATCCCTATGAATATTCTATTTCTGCCAACGATTTCCTAACCCCGTATTTTGGATAACCTACGTAAATCTGATTCACTTATCATTTCGTTGCCATTTAAGTATTTGCAATATTCAACGACCGAATACAGAAATAACGAATTGCGGTACATAATTGAGCCTATGCTTGAGAGCAGGACACGCTTGTATAAGGAACTTGAGCAAAACTTCGTTCGAATCTTACGAGCAATTAAAGTCAAGTTTTGAAATCTGTACTTCACTTGCTTCCCAAAACGGTTGTTATGTCTTCTGCATGATATTTTCCCGCCATTTCTAGATCCGGGATTTGCTCAATGTACAAAGCTAAAATTGTAATCAGACGTTAATTTCAGTTGGCTATTCGATAATTCAGAGCAAATCGACACTCTGAATGAATGCGTTCCCGAATTGTACCAGTTATATTGTGAATTACGAATAAATTAAATACATGAACGTACTCACTGAATTCAAAATAACTGTATAGTTTATTAATTACTTTTATAATTTAGGATGGCGAAAGGGAATCGTTATGATGTAAAGAAATAACATTGCATGATTTCTTCCATTTATCTTGTTTGTTTGTTTTCATGCACTTGAAGCTGACACTAATCAATGATGAACCGCAAATGCTTGTAAAGCCGCTCACAATATGCATCATACTAGTAATAAACAATTTCTTCAATTAAATTCTGCACTCAATATTAAATAGTCAGTAAATCTGCGTGTGATGAACGATGAAAGGACGGAGCGCCCGACCGAAATTCATGGTCGTTGTTTGTCAGGCCCTCATACGAAGTGACTCTGGTTTGCAATCCCCGCGAGGCCTGAGGCGAAATTCAGACGAATTTTGTAGCATAGCAAAGTCCACAGAGTCCCGCGGCGCACTGCGCTGCAAGATTGAATTCTTTAACGTGATTGCAGTCGACGAGGCTTCATTTGCGTTGTTTTATGGAATTTGAAGGACGTAATCTGGTGCTCTGGCGACCGTATGTATGAGCTGACGGCCGCTCTGCGACATCTCAGTCCTCGTCGCGATTTAATTTGCACGCAAATCTAGCATATAAACGACAAGCAGCGGCTGCTCGGTGTGAAGTATACACAAAACTAGTGTTATTTACTCCAGATTTGTCGTCACGTTCGTAATTGAGAACTAACAGGAATTTGATTTCATCATCTTTTTAGCGTAAGCTGTTACTTTAAAAATTGAATATGTCATAGTATTTTAAGCTTATCTAAATTTGCAATCGGATCCTAAAATCGTTTTAGTTGTTTCGCGAGTACCCTGAGGCGTTGTAATACCGAAGTTTTCAGGACAACATAAATTATTTACTCGTTGATGTAAGGAGGACACGTGAGTACAATTCGCATACCTCGATTCCCCCATAAACCAAAGTTCCCTAAGTATTCATGTATTCATCTAATGTAAAAATTATTTCCACACGTTTTCGTCATTACCATAGAAAATTAAGTGTCGTGCATAGCAGGAATTGTCATGCTCGTTTCCTTTTGCTCGAAGGCTCCACTGTCGAAAAACTGCGGTTTTGCACATAATTCGAGGTGTCTCTGCTGAAAACTCGTGAAGAGTTTGATGCTCGACTGCTTTATCTGCTTCTGGTCCCCTCTCAGCAATTTGTTTTCTTTGAAGGCGATTCATCGGTGACAAAGCAAGCAAACAAACGACAGTTGAGGGAAAACCCTGTGGAATGCATGATAATATGGGAAAATGTCTTAGACTCTTAGAGCTGCAATCCCTTTAAATAAATTAAATTAGAAGGATGTATTTCATTGTCTGACCCCTTCGTTCATCCGCCAAAAGCTCCGATCAAAATGATTCTAGCAGGGAGATCAAATTTTTAGTTTGATCGAAAACATTTTATACACGAGGCTAAATTTTAATTTTCGAGTGATTTCAGCAAATTGTGTACTGTGTTAAAACTCCAAAAATGTTTACAAAAAACTGTATGTAATGTGTATAAAAACTCAAATACTCTAATCAAAATTATTTCCATGAATAAATTATTGCTCTCTAAACAGGTATTTAATAGCAAGAAATATTGAAGAGTTGAATACTAGGGTAGGTCAGAAGTTCCCAACGATAATTAAACTATTTTGTTCATTCCTAAACTAAAAACTAAACTATTGAGATGAAAGAATCATCTGTTAAATTTTTCCTCGAAGGTCGAGTAAGAAAGACTCAAAGCAGCACTACAAAAGGATTCCTTTGCTCCTAAATTAAACCAATACTGGCGTACCAGAAACTCAAACTCCTGCAATGTTTACTCAAAACATCGCTCCGAAATCGTCTTTAAATTGCTAGAAGTCTATCAGATACAATCCAAGTACAAATGTTAGCTTTCCTCCTCAAATTTAAAAATACCTTCAGGCTGGTTTTGATCTAATATATATGTGAATTTGTCAGGCACATCAAAGGCTCGTTATGACTTAGCTTGTTTTGCATATTAGTTTTTGATGCAAAGTAATGTTATTTGTGCGACATACTTCATTGCAAAAGACTTGAGACGCTCAATTTTCAAAAATTACCTTAAAATAGTAAAAATGCTGAACCGGAAAAAATAGAACGTTCACTTAAAATGGTGAACCGGAAAAAATAGAACCTCCACTTAAAATGGTGAACCGGAGGTTCTAAGCCGGCGTCATCAAGTTAGGGATTACGTCTTCCGGAACAGCCTGTTGAAGTTTGTGTCTGGTATCGCGGATACGAGCGGGGATCCCTGAGGTCATCTTGGACTCGAGAAAGTGATGGACCGGCAGGACTTTGGAGGCGTTGGAGAAAAATAAAATATTAACTTTGATCCTGACTCTAGGCTTCGTTTTTCAACGAATGCAAATTGACTGAAATTCAGAATTCTGTTGCTCGATAGATCAAACTTAATTCTCACAAAATGTCTGAAATCTTCTCACTCCATTCAGAGATAATTTTCTTGTAAGTTTATCGTTGAAGATGCTGCTGAATCAGTCACTATCAACTACTTCCATTAATTTGTTTGAACGTTTGGGTTCATAACACATTCGTTGATTAATAACTCTAAAACTATCTGAAAATTTACGAACAATTTGGTTATCGTAATCAATATATCGGCGATGAATTGCACAATTACTAATGAAACAAAAAAAAATAACTTAAGTTGATTTTTATCACTACTAAGACAAAATATGTACATGGTCGGATGATCGAACCTTCCTTTCTGTACCTCACTAACGTTTCTAAATTGTTACACACTGGCAGAAATAGGGCCTGTTACGTTTGCTAGTCGTATGACTAAGTCCAGGCTAGCTATAAGGATGAAGATGAGCAGAGACGAGACCATAGGTTTAGGGAACTGTATTTGGTGGAATCTGGTATACAACTGAATTATTAGAAGGCTTGCTGGCCTTACATGACCTACTATTGACAGCATAGTAGTTCTACTCTAATTTGTTCAATACGTAAACACGTAACAGGGCCGTTATCGTATAGGGATAGTCAAATGAAAAGGGAATTGGTTAAATGAAAGGACAGTCGAATTGGTTTAATCAATTAGGAACTCCTGGACACGTGAGTTTCGACCTGACGTGACTCGAGCGCCCAACAGCCACGCAGGGTTCCGAAAAATTCTGTTCTTTTCCTTCGTCGTTGTCGTATGCAAATTGACGTGACGAGTTGGAGCAACGCTGCAGCATGCACCTACACTTTACGCAATGTTATTTTCTGCAAAGCAACCGTTTGCAACACTGAAAAGTGATGCAAACGGGAGTCTTACGGACGGTATTCTTGCAGACGGTAGTCAAAACTACCGTCTGCAACATTATTGTCTGCAACACTACTGTCTGCAGTGCTACAGACACAGCTCAGCAGCAGACATTGCAATTGTCATTGCAAGCACTGGGAGCGGATGTTATCTTGAACTTTCTCCCGCACTCGGACACCGCTAACCAACGGCACGTAAATACCGAGTGGCGGAAATTTTCTGTGACGATGATTTCCATATTTAACTGGAATAGTTGGGATTTTTGTTAAATCTATTTGTTATTATAGCGTCATTAAATATGAATTTTCCCTAATTGTGCAACTAACCGTTTCAATTAAAATACCAGGAATTTATTTCTGAGGAATTTATCGCCCACAAATAACAACATCTAACAAATCTGAAATCAATTGGCGTTTGTGTTGATTTAAGTTTAATTACCTCGGTTCATTTGCTGAGGTTTTTCGTACTTAGAGTTTAATGAATGTGTTGTTTACCGCAAACCCCGGAGACCGATACTCATTATCGGCTTCATAAGTCCGTAGAGTTGCTTGTTTTGCGTCGCGGGGCTCCGTTCTCACCAGCCTCGCTCACCAGCCTCGCTCACCAGCCTCACTCACCAGCCTCACTCACTAGCCTCACTCACCCGCCTCACTCACCAGCCTCACTCACTAGCCTCACTAGCTGCAAAGGTCCTCTCCAAGGCACACCCCCTCACTGATTACATGTACTTATTATAAGCACAAGAATTTAAATAATTTAAGCAGACAAATGATACAAGTAATTATTATGAGCATGTTGAATGTAATGCCAGGCCGCCCCTTGAGAGGGGATGTCCAGAATAACCCACGTCGGATACCCCGCAAAATTAACGGCTTTCTCGTTCCGCTCCTGAAGAAATATAAGGAACTCGATAGGCCTTAACGCTCGGCCAAACCTGCTCGCAAATTAGAAAAATAATTCAACTCAATCAGACCAAAGCTTAACTAACGGTGGCGATTTTTTTCATAAGCCTGTAATTTTGTTGCGCTACTAATGATAAGGCTTGCTTCTGGAGCCGTAATTAAAGGGGTTAAATATTCTACAATTGGTTTATTCAATTTGCCTCCAAAGAATTTCCCCACTTCAGTCTGATAAACGTGGGATGAGTAAACGCTTGACGATTTACAATAAATAAAAATTAGTACTTAAATACACTCTTATTTTCATAATAAATCAATTTACTGTAAACATCATGTGTGCAATAATCATTGCCTGGAATCCTCACATTTATTTGTGTATAGCAACATAACATAACATCATCATATCTCCTCGCAAAGGATTTCTTAAAACTTTACATTTAATTTGGGAATTAACGGTCGCGCTGTTCCACAAGTGCTGCCAAAACATTGCGCAAGTTTTCAGTTTGAAGAGGAGAGCATAAATTATTCATTTTTCTCGAGCACTACTTTCTGCGCTTCTTTTTAGTAGACGCAGCTCGGTAGCAGCAAATTATTGCAGAATTTTAAAAGTAAAACTCAGGCAAAACAATTGAAACTTAAATCATTCATCAAGACGTTCAAAAAACTTCAAGTTGAAGTTCAAGCTCATTGAACTTGAACCCTGCCGTTCTCCGTATATTATGTTTTATTTGCGAAGAGAAGCGCTATTCTTCTGACTAATATTTTATTTTTTTTTTCGGACAAAATTCCATGGAGACGGAGAATGATAAACTCGGACTGCAGATGTCAGATCCCCGGGCGGTCGAGGCATATTTTGTTCTGGAATGATCAAGCCGTGATCTATAATGCGGCAAGTTACCAAGTTTATGGTTTCAGTGGCACTTTTACCAAAATAAAATGAAGCAACAAAGAAATTACATGTAATGGAGACGCGAGAAGAAGCTGGTTGTTTAGTGTAGTCCAGGGTTGCAAGATGGGCTTTTTTTCCTGCCAAATTCAATTAAATTGTTATTTTTCAGTTACATCTATGAAGGCCATAAACCTGTTGTATTTTAAAATCAATAAAAAACAGTTTGAGTCTTTTTCTTTAAACGGAAACGGAATTCTAGCATCGTTATTAGAAATTAACAACTAAGTAATTAATTTGGGCCTTTCTTAAGCTTTTTATGAGCTAATTTGACCATCGTCTCTTGTCGCCTCCTGGCAAGCCTGTGCAGACGACATCGCAGTTCTACGACTAAGCTAATATGGCGGCGGCTCCTGCACCGCGCTGCGCATCACAAAACTTGTAATCGCTCAGCAATTCTGAAAGAAAAGTAACATAATTTTATTTCCGTTTCTTCTTTTTCCAAGCGCATTAATTTGCATGCAAATGATACAATAGGAAACTAGAGCGCGCCACCAAGTTAAGATTAAGTTCGTATATTAGTCAGCAGCTCCTGAAACTCGTCGACTTCTCTCTTAGTCTTCCGGAATAATGTTACGATTCAAACTTGTGTCCTCGAAGACATTTTTAAGGGAGATATTAAACATAGTCTGAGTGTGTTGATGAATAATTTTAGAGCACTGGGATTGTGGGTTAGGGAATTATAATTTTGTGAAGAGTCCGCGGCACATTTTTAGTCCGCGTGTAAAATTTCTTGAGCAGCGCTTATTTTTATCATCTAAATTTAATGACTTTTGTAAAGATATGATGAGAGATTCTGCTGAAATATAATGAGCAGATGACATAGATACATTTTTTCAGAAAGTAACGCATTAATGGGAGAATTTTTAACGAATGAGAGTGGCTTCAATGGCTTAGAAATTGCAAATGAGGAGTCCCAAGTCCAAGTCCTAAGCTTGAAGTACAAGCCCAAAGCTTCAAGTCCTAGGTTCAAGTTAAGTCCAATTCCCATATTTAAGTTTCAAGAAAAGGTCCCGAGTACAAATGTAAGTCCCAAGGGTGAATTCCAAGTCTCAAATCCAAGTCCCAAGACTGAAGTCCAAGTTTCATGTCTAAGTTTCAAGTCTCCAAATTTGAAATCTTAAGTCCAAGTCCCAAAGTTCGTTGCTGTTTGCTGGAGACTCTAGTTTCTGGCATGCTCTGACCAAGCAGCCACAGGACCTTAGCCCAGGTTGCTTGCAAACACAAGCCTCACGAAGCCTTATTTGTTCGCATCGCTCGTGCTGGTGACGGCCAAGTCGTAGTTTCTATTGACTTAGATTTTAACTGGAGGCCAAAGTCAACATGAGCGATGCTTTGGATACCTGTTCGGAATTCATAAGATTCAACCGATGCTGACAATCTTGGGAGTCGACTGGATAAGTTAAGACAATCTGAAGTATTATGCTGTGCATCGCTGGGATATTGTTGGTAGAATATGTAAAGTACCTTATACAAATTAAGATCACAATTAGAAAGCGTGAATAGTAAGGGTGAAAGATACGAAACATATTTTTTAATAAAGTACCGTTTTTAGAGTACCTAGGCTGCAACAGCGCCGCGTCCACCGTTTAGCCTTCAACTTTAGCACATGTGCGTGTAGCTACATTTATTGGGAAGCCACAGACGCCATTACGGAATCGCCGATCGAGTTTACATCTGTTTAGTTGATTTTAATTAAAATGCTCCTCCTATTGAGAATCAGGCGTGAGTTTCTCTGTGCTCAAGGCTTTATAATCACTTGACATTCATTGTCAAACCAGTGAAGTGCATCGTGAAAACATTACGATTAAGTGATGAAATGGTGCGGAATTAAATAAGTTAGTGCCTTTCAAGTTGGCCGCACAAACATTCGTGTTGACGAACTGAGAGTGAGACCTTCAATCATTACTGATGATCTGATTCATAAAGACGACTGTAGAGTGAAAGAGACCAAACGATTCACGATTTCGTCCTTTGCTGAAAAGTTTCATGCTGCCTCAAGACGTATTCTTTACGAAATCGTCTCATCAGGTTGTCCAATCAGGCGGCATGCTTCTTCGACGACGGCAAAAACTGATCCTAGGATTCAATAAATGCCTTAATATTAATGTAAATTACTTGCCCTCACTTTGTCAAGTTTATCAAACGTGAGAAACCACAATTTTTCCAAGCGCGCGATTGTGTAGCAACGAAAATGACGGGCATGCAAATTCTATCGTAAATTTATCGGGAAGACCTTCCACTTGTATTTCTCTTTGCAAAAGAAATGATTTATTTGTTGAGTGCACATGTAAGATGCATGTAGTTCAAGCTCCCTGCAGTCTATATCGACTTCTTATCGTTGTTCACAAATTCAAAAGTTTTATATAATGCAAACTCATTTGTAGTTGATCACCAGAGCTGAACAAACGTCGTGCGAATCCAATAAAATGGTTGAACATACTTTTTGGACTAATTATATTCAAAAGTTCTGCGCAACTTACCTATACCGCATCAAAACATATAAGCTAATTTACCTACCAAACAGCTTATTGTCCTTCTGAACCTCTCATTGTCGTAATGAACGTCTTTATTGTCCTTTTGAACCTTTACTATGATATTATACCCATTATTATCCATTTGAACACCATATTGTTCTTCTGATCTCATCATCGTTCTATTATAACCCCTCAATCGTTCTATTATAACCCTCAATCGTTCTATTATAACCCTCAATCGTTCTATTATAACCTCTCAATTGTTCTATTACCCTGACAAAATTTTGAGGTGGGCGCGACTCTGAATTAGGGTCCGCCTAAGACTCGGTGGGCACGTAAATCAGCTTCTCTGTGTCCGCCTCTGCTCAGATTTTTGAATGGCTCGGTATGACTCGGCTCGGCCAATCCTCTTCATGCTCTCAGGCATATAGTTGGAAAGGAGATTCTGACCAGAAACTGACTTAGATCGGTTGACCCATGAGACCCAAAACAACTTTGACAAAATTGTAGTGACTATTCCGCCGAAGTCTGGGCGGTCCCAAAATGTAGATAGGGTATAACCTCTCAATCGTTCTATTAAAACCAGTCAATCTTTCAATTATAACCCCTCAATTTTTCTATTATAACCCCTCAATAGTTCTATTATAACCCCTCAATCGTTCAATTACAACCCCTCGATCTTTCTATTATAACCCCTCAATCGTTTTATTATAACCTATCAATCGTTCTTTATAACCCCTCAATTTTCCTATTATAACCCCTTTGTCAAGCAAGTGTTGCATTTAATAATAATTCGCGGTCTCAATATTACCTCATTAGAAATGAATGCACTGCATAGAAATTTGATGCACACAGCTGACGTGGGTTCCACGATTATAACAGTTACGATTAAATTGCATCTGAGATGAGATAAATTAAATTGAGGGCATGCATCTGAGGTAACAAGCAGTAGAGAGGAGTCTAATAAAGGAGGATTTGAGATAGAACAGGTTGTCATACAGGAACACGAGAAGCTTTAGCACTGACTGAATAATCTCATATCGAGGGCCGTTTCAGTTTCGAAAAACTGACATCCTAGTATCTACTTAATCAACTGAAGATGTTACGGTCAACTAAAGCCAGCTGAAAATTTATTCGGACAACAGAAGATCTTCTTGACCAACCGAAGATCTACTTGACCAAACGAAACTATACTCGAACAAACGAAACTATACTCGAATGACTGAACATCAAGTCAAAGTAAAATCAACATAAAGAAGATTTTGCTTTGGCTCAAATCAAATTATTTCTCACATTAAACGAGTGATCGTATGGTGAGAAAATAAATTAAAGGAACACTTCAAGAGATAAATTCTTTGCGCCCGGGCCTGAAAGCGCTTGTTTGTTGCAGCGGTGCAGAACAAATCGAAGCAGACGCTATCGAAAGGAGGCCCTACTTCTGCAAAGTCNCTGTCCTCGGGAAAAGCTAAATCGCTTTGAAGCCACGCTAAATAGACGTAAGATTGGGCTAGAAACTAATGATTGACTTTTTTTAATTTATATTACAATTTTAATTGAGTGTTAACCTAAGTTTCATGAGACGAAACCATCAGTCTTATTTGCGGATGAATTATGCTAAAAAATTTACAAATTGTTTCAGAAACAGACCAGCTCCGTACAAACCTCCAAGCGATGTTTGTGCACCGGTTTTCTCGGACGTCGTTAGCGGTTGTCTCGGCACTTGCAACTCAATGGAACTGATGACGTCACGTTTGTTTTGCCAGCGCTAATCACTGTTGGTTTTAGAGCCTCCCAAAAGAAGGAATTTGATTGGCTAATTTGGAGGCGGTTTTTCTTGAGGCAATCTTTATGAGCTGCGGATGAAAACTGGCCTGTATCTATCAAGACGGAATACTTCTGCACAGATTTATTTTTGTCTGCCATTTTATCTGTCATAAATTTTTATTTTTTTTATCTGCCATTTTTTATCTGCCATAAATAAAATTCAAGCCTCTTGAAATGTTTCTACGACCAACGAGAAACTGAAATTCGTTTCATATTATCTCTAGTTGAGTACCTAAACTTATATTAAACTTTAGTTGAAAGAAACATTGCTAGTTAAAAAATATTAAATCGGATAATGATAACCAATAAATTATTGAAGTAAATTGTCTATTAGTTCCAGTCTGTAATTCATTTATTTAAATCTTTAAAATACTGTTGTTTGTTCAAAATTAGGACGAGAATTTATTTTAAGTAAACGAATGCATTTACTTCTCAATGTTCTCACTAGATGTCAATTTCAAAGCTCAACGAGATGTATGAGATCTTGTTCTTTATTCAAAACCCTATTTATGAACATTCTCTTGCTCACACAGAGAAAATACCTCGTGTAAATGTCTACCCTGTACCTGCCATTATAGGTCTTACTGAATCAGACTTCGATAAGAGCTGCAAAGCCGGCAGGTCTCTGCGTGACTCCTTGTGTGATGTGTGACTCTACGTGTGATGCGTGACTC